>NC_060267.1:43922184-44167716 GCF_021613505.1 Equus quagga
TATCTATCTATCTATCTATCTATCTATCTATCTATCTATCTATCTATCATCCATCTGTCTATCTACTTAACTATCTCAATAAGTTGCCTTATGTGATTGTCCTGGCTGGCAAGTCCAAAATCAGTAGGGCACGTCAGCAGGCTAAAAATTCTCTCACAGGAGCTGAAGCTGCTGTCCACAGTCAGACTTTCCTTTCTCAGAGAAACAACAGTTTTGCTCTTTTTAAAAAACAGCTTTATTGAGATATAATTCACATGCCATACAATTCACCCACTTAAACTGTGCAACTCAGTGGTTTTTATTATATTCACAGATATGTGCAAATTTCACCACAGCCAATTTTAGAATATTTTCATCATATCAAAAAGAAACCCCGTATTCTTCAGCTGTCTCTTCCCATTCCTCTATTCCCTGCATCTACCCCGGCCCCCCCACCGCACCCTAAGGAACCACCAATCTACTTTCTGTCTCTACAAATTTACCTATCTTGGACTTTTATATAATTGGAATCATATAGTATGTGGTCTTTTGTGGCTGAATTCTTTCATTTAACATAATATTTTTAAGGCTTATCTTTGTTGTAGCATATATCAATACTTCACTCCTTTTTATGGCTGACTAATATTCCATTAATTAGGTTGCCAGATTGTCAGATGAATTATCTATTCATCTGTTGATGGGCATTTGGGTTGTTTCCACCTTTTGGCTATTATGGATTAAGCTGCTATAAACATTTGTGTACAATTTTCTGTGTGGACATATGTTTTCATTTCTTTTGGCTATATACTTCAGAGTGGAATTGCTGGATTACATGGTAACTCATGTTTATTCATTTGAAGAACTGGCAGACTATATTCCAAAGTGGCTGGACCATTTTGCATTCTCACCAGCACTGTATGAGCCTTCTGATTTCTCCATATTCTCACCATTTGCTGGTTATCTGACTTTTTGGTTCTAACCATCTTAGTGGATGTGAAGTGGTATCTCATTGTGGCTTTAATTTACTAACGATGTTGAGCATCTGTTTGTGTACTTATTGGCTTCTGTATATCTTCTTTGGAGAAATGACTATTTGGATACTTCCCTGAACAAAAGCCATTTTTTATTGGGTTATTTGTCTTGTTATTGAGTTGTAAGAGCTCTTTATATACTATATAAAGCATCTTATAGATATATGACTTGCAAATATTTTCTCCCATTATGTGAGTTGTCTTTTCACTTTCTTGAGAGTGTTCTTTGAAGCACAAAAGTTTTTAATTTTGATGAAGTCTAATTTATTTTTTCTTTTGTTGCCATATCTAAGAATTTTGGTGTCATCTAAGAATTCTTTGACAAATGCAAGATCACAAAGATTTTCTCTTAGATTTTCTTCTGAGAAAGTCTTTTTGCCCTTATATTTAGGTCTTTGATTCATTTTGAGCTAATTTTTCTATATTCTGTGAGTGTGGTTCCAACTTAATTCTTTCACGTGTGACTATCCAGTTGTCCCAGCACCATTTGTTGAGAAAACTATTTTTTCCTATTGAATGGTCTTGGCACCCTTGTCAAAAATCATTTGACCATAAGAATATGTGTTTACTTCTAGTTTCTCATTTCTGTTCTATTGATGTATATGTTTATTTTTCTCCATATTGTCTTATATATCATTGCTTTGTAAATACCTTTTGAAATTAAGAGATGTGAGTCCTCCTTTATTCTTCTTTTTCAAGATTGGCTTTTCCATTCTGAATCCCTTGTAATTAGATATCAATTTTAGAATCAGCTTGTAAATTTGTACCAAGCCAACTGGGATTTTGATAGAGATTGCACTGAATCTGTAGTTCAGTTTGGGGAGTACCACCATCTTAACAATGTTAAATCTTCCAATCCATGAACATGAAATTTTACTCCATTTATTCATATCTTTAATTCCTCTCTCTATATGTTTTATAGTCTTCAGAGTATAAGTTTTGCAATTCTTTTGTTAAGTTTATTCCTAGTATTTTATTCTTTGTGATGCTACTCTGAGTGGAATTATTTTCATAATTTCATTTTTGGATTGCTCATTTCAAGTGTACAGAAATACAATTTATTTTTGTATATTGATCTCATATCTTACAACCTTGCGGAACTCATTTGTTAGTTCAAATAGTTTTTTAGCGGATCCTTCAGAATTTTTCTATATATAAGATCATGTCATCTGTGAGTGGAGATACTTTTATTTCTTCCTTTCCAATGTGAATAGCATTTATTTCTTTTCCTTGCCTAATTGCTATAGCTTGAATCTCAAGTAATATGTTGAATATAAACAATGAGAGCAGACATCTTGTCTAATTCCTGATCTTAAGGGGAAGCATCTTGTCTTTCACCATTAGGTATGGTATTGGCTGTGGGTTTAGTTTTGTTCTTAAGGTCTTTTAAATGATTGGATAAGACGCCCCTCCCCTGCCTTGATTGAAGATAATCTTCTTTACTTAAAGTCAACTGATTGTAGATGTTAACTAAATCTACAAAATACTTTCACAGCAATATCTAGATTAGTGTTTAATTTAATAACTGGGTACAATAGCTAGTCACATTGACACATTAACTATCACATCCAGGTTCTTTGAAAGGTAGGTGAGAGCAAACGGCTATGTGTGTGAAATAAATGAGGTATAATAGCAAAATCCACCATGCTTTGGAGCCCCTTGGTGTGGAACCCTAAGAGGATTAAAAAGAGAAGCACTCCTTTTCTCATTTCACAAGAGTGTTGTCAAGGACCTCAGCTCTGAGGTGCAGCATCAGGGTTTCGGTTTCACTGACATCAGATTTTCTAGATGGTGTTGGAAAATCCATCTTTTCCCTGAGCTCCAACTTGGTGAGTGTCCTACAAGCAATTCAAATTTAAAATAAAAGAGCTCATCTCTTTCTTTCACACTTTACCTCCTTCCTCTCTATTTTTGCTTCTGTTCTGGTCTCTGCCTCAATGCATGGTATCATCAAACATCTGATCTCTTAATTCAGAAGCCTCAAAGTCATCCTAGATTCCACACTATCACTTACCTTCTCATTCAGTTAATATGGTGTCCTAGAAATTCTTTCCTCTCAATTTCTTTCAGGCTACCTCCTTTTCTATTCCCCCCATTACTGCTTTAAGTCAGTCTCCAAATGATCTTTTCTGCCTGTGGTCACGTTTACCCTCTAGTGAAATCCTCCACACAATTCCAAGAAAGATTTCTTTAAAATCCTAATCTGATGACCCAAATGCTCTGCTTAAAACCCATCATTAGCAACACATTGCCTAGAGGAGAAACGCCAAACCTCAGAATGTGGTAACTAAGGCTTCCATAGCCTGTATGCCCAGAGCCTTATCTGTTATTCACCATCACGTCCTCACCTTTACTACCCAGCCCCCAAACCAAACAAGCATCAAGATTCCAGCCACACCCAAGTACTCGCACTTCCCTAAACATGTTATGCTGTTCCCTATCCCTGTGCTTTTGCTCTGGCTCTTCCATCTGTTTTGAATGTTCTTCTCTCCCTACTGTGTTTCTCCACCTTCATAAATATAAAAGGGCACACAGTTATCTTTTAAGACTCAATATCTAAAGGAAATGGAGGAAGGAAGAGTCTTCAAAAAAAGTTGAGGAAGAATTATACATGAAAATATATAAGAAAAAGTATTGCGTCCTGAATAGTGTTAGAAAATGACATGGTTACTCAGAAAAGATTGAGATTACAAAACAAAATATGTCCTTGAGACTCTAAGAGGTTGATAAACTTTTATATGCTTTTAGACTCAACCTTTATATTAGAATATTCTCATACCCAAAGATATACAGGTACTACATGATATCTTTGTACACTTTTTAAAGTTTAATAACTTGGGTTGGAGGTATGACAGAAGCAATGTATATTTATCATATAAAGTCAAAAGAAATTTTCTCCTAAAAAGTGATATGGACTTTAATTCCATAGCCAAGGTTATCCATTACCTTCTTGTTTATGGCAGCCATTTGTGTTATTTGTAACAGGACTTGCAATGAGTGTATATTGTTATAACTGCATAATATGGTTGGCCTAGAGTTTAATAAATTCACTTCTGAACTTCCACATAGGTTATTTCTATCATAACCCCAAACTAAGTTATTAAACTTTAAGATGCACAGGGGAAAGAAAATAGAATGTAGCTTTTTGAAAACTCTGCAAGTATTTATATGTGTATATGTGCATGTTCAATATGCGTGTGCATGTAAATGTTTAGGCATACACAACACATTTTTCTGGTGCAGTTTTAAGTCCATTTTCTTTTACCCTGTCCTGAGTGGAATGAAGTCAAGCTTGTCATCATCTTTCTTAGACTTAACATTTATGCTCTTGAATACTGTTACTAAGCCATCTGTTAGCCTATTCACTGTACAAAAATTATCTAGCTCTTTTCATTTGTCTTCACCCTATTTCCCAAATGTGAAGTAATTCCAGTCTAGAGAATGCTGTCAAATTCATGGCAGGCTTTAGGGGTACGAAAATGGGGTTCCCTATTTAAGGAAACAGCACTGAAACGTGGAATCGAGTAGGAGGACTATTCTTCCCCAGAGTTTTCTAGGAGGTGCTTTTACTTATTCAAATATTAAAATGATTGCAGCAATAACAATACCATTTTGTATTCCAGGTATCATTTGAGGAATTTAAAAACACAAAATTTTTTGAAGAAAACAATGAGATCTGGTTGCTTTGCACTTCAGAAAACTGCAGACCTAAAAGTTCTTAAAATCTTGGCAGTTTCTCTAAAGTGAGAAGTGGCCCCTGGTTTCAACAGTGTACGGGATGTGGCATTCACTGATAAGCAAGTCAGAGTGAAGGACCTATTATTCTGTAGGACTACATTCCAGTTATTGCTCAAGCACATTTTTCATTATACAAATGTTCTTGTGTGATTTTATATCTTTGACTAGTCTTAATATTAGTCTTAATAATACTTTACTCTCCAGAAAGATTTTAGTTACAGTAGTACTTTCTCAAAAAAGGGAGTATATTCCAAATGATAAGGTTCTCTTAAATTTGTGTTGAAATGAACAGACTGCAACTTCAGTTCTGCACAATGACTGCATTCCAGAAAGTGGAAAAAAGGACCAGCTCTACTGGTGGGCATTGTCAAGAATTAGCCCGTGATTTATACATTTGAATTTTCTCTGTGCATATGTAACAAGCACAAAGTGACCTGAAAGGGAAATACCTTAATGTTACATTGGTCACATATCCTAGATCCCAGATATCAATTGGGAGGGGAAGAGGCATTGTCCTTCCTTGCTCATGCCCACGCAAAGACTGAGATGTCCCGGGACAGGACTGAGGAGCAGAGGAGGAACAAGAGAAGGAGGAACAATTGTGTGTTTCCCACTTCTGGATCAATTCAGCTTCTGCTGACTTGACAGTTGTCCATAGTAAGTTGTCCTCATACCAACTGCATGGAGAACTTGCTAAAGAGAAGGGATGCACATGTAACAGGCAACGTAAGAACATACATTTAATAAGCAGCTGTAAGAACACCAATGCATTCACTTACCTCCCTAAAAAGACGTGAGGAAGTTCACATATCAAGTAAGGGAAACCCCATGTTCAAATCTTCTTCCCATGCCCACCAAATACTTTATTCTCAAACTCCTTATGATTAAAGTGGTCTTAACCTCCTCATCTCATTTGAATATTCTGCGAGCTTTTCCCTGGTTCAAAAAGATCATTAAAACATACTGGGTACCATAAAGCTATTGAAGCTTCTCTTTTGCTCTTATAAAATGATATTAAAATGAAAACGACCTCTCTCCTGCCTCCACTTTTGCACTGTCCACTCGCAACTATCAGCTTGCTGCTATTGCTGCTCTTGCTGATGGGTTTCTTCTCAGTGAGCATTTATTCAATGGCTCAGGGGTCACTTAGACATGCTGGAGCATGGTAACAACCCATCTAATGCTCCAGTTTCTTATATCATAACATTTTTAATCCATGCTACTGAGCAAGAGTAGCAGTTAAAGGAAAAAAATCCGATGAATATTTTTGTGAAATGTTTATTTATAGATCAGAATTTTTTTTATATTCAATCATAGTGAATAGGGGTTGTTTGTGGGTTTTTTTGGTAAACATAATATTTAGAACAATCAATTATTTCAAGGCACTTTCCTGCCTTACCTTATTCTGTGTCTCCTTTGTCTTCCTCAAACTTAATGTGACCTGACTGGTATAAGAAGACATGGAGAAATAAATCAGAGACAAAAAACTCTAGCCTGCCTTACAGCTTTCCGGTTTAAATATAATAAAAATCTTTATTTCTTCTGCTAAAGGGAGACATAAAATATTAGGAAAGATCATTTTAGACAAGATGTTACGTGGTTTTAAACAGGGAGTTCTTCTAAAAATGGTTATGAATTCCACTTCTCTAAGAGACGAGGAGGAAGCAATCTGGACACATATTTTCTAGGTAGGACGAACGCCCCGGAGGGTGAGGCAGAAGCACACAGAAAGCAATTCATCTCTTCATCTGGAACTGACTGAAACTTTGAACACAGCCAGCTCAGTCTATGGAGGTCTCCAGTTGGGAAGGACAATAGATTTAATTGGCTGGTGAGGCACGTCCACCGTTGGGCAGGAATTTGAAACCCCCAGTTCAAAGTTGGAACTGATAACCTGGTAACTGTTTTTGTGCTTCCCTCCCCAGAGCAAGGTGCACAGTGGCACCTATTGTTTCTAGTGAGCTAGATAAAGCAATGAACGTGGGTCTGTTGACTCCTTTCTTTCTGGTGTTCCTCTTGGTCACTATATGGTAGTCTTACATTCAGAACTTCTTTGAGGGTAGAAGGAGAAAAGGGAATGAGAGGATTTAGGAGGGTAAATGAAAGTGAAATTTCACTAATGGGAGGAAGACTTTCAAGTTGATGTGAAAAAAATCTCTCTTTTGTCTTCTTTTCCTTCTCTGGAGTCTGAATAACTTTGGGGTTCAGAAGATAGCACAAGAGAGTGGAGGAGAGAATTTCACCAGCACCCTACTTTTCTAGGACAAAAGAGACCCAAGTGATTTTGTCCAATTCTTCTCTTGAAAACATCTTAAAGGTAGGCAAAATGCCTTTCCTCAAACCATTAACTAAAACAGTGCCAGAATCAGATTTTTATCAACTCTTTTGGAAAAATTGTATACACTGTTCTGTTATTAAAAATGATCTTTTGTTTGTTCTATGAACATAACCCTAATAATTAAATAAGTAACAATCCTAAGATTGTGGCCTTTTTGAACATCCTATTGAAATCTTATAATATAGTTTACAAGTCCAGAGATGTCCTTTTTGCCAGCTGTTTTATTTTTGTCACTTGTGTTTTTTCATTCTTTCTTTTTAAAATTAATATGAAATCAACATTTACCATTAAATGTAGAAATTAAAAAAGAAGTGTTACGATGAGTAGGTCTATAAAATTTATTGTGCGAATTAATATTTTTGTTGATATTGGTTATACTTAAGTTAAATTAGCTTTCAAACTTTGGGATGGTGCTAAAGCATGTGGTTTTCATTTTTTGCTGTAAACTCTTTCATTCAGGAATTATTGACGCTAAAATTATTAGGCAAATGTAGAGCATGCTATGCTTGTAGAAGATTTCATAATCTTCTTTATTAATTATTCTTCACATCACATCTGTCTAGTGAGTATAAATTGCCAGGAAGATAATATCATCAGACCTGAAACAATAATTTTATTTTTTGAGGAAGATTAGCCCTTAGCTAACATCTACTGCTAATCCTCCTGTTTTTGGTGAGGAAGACTGGCCCTGAGCTAACATCCGTGCCCCTCTTCCTCTACGCGTGGGACACCTGCCACTGCATGGCTTGACAAGTCGTGTGTAGGTCCACACCCAGGATTCGAACTGGTGAATCCTGGGCCACCAAAGCAGAATGTGTGAGCTTAACTACTGCACCACTGGGCTGGCCCTGAAACAATAACCTTTAAAAGTGACAGAGATTAATATTCAGGGCTGAGGGCTAGTCCCAACACTCTAAGTGCACATTTACACCTTTTTAAATGAAAATATGACCTTTGGCCTCAAAGATAGCTCCAGCTCTGGATACAATTTTAAGTTGCATCTTTATAAAATCTTGAGCCTCAAGTCATCATTTGGAGAGTAAAATAAAAGTCGAAGCTTAGAGAAAATATTGCAGAAAGATTTTGCTGCAAATTCTTAGAATTCTCAGGACACACGACTCTATGAAAGGTGAGAGAGTGTAGGCCCTCAATGGTGGAATGGAGAGGGTTCCTTCTTCAACATACACAGGGACATAGTCCTCACACACAGTAGGGAAGGAAACTCCAGAGGGAGACTGAGCAGGAAGAACATCTCTCTCAGGGTCAGCCATTTCTTCCTGAATTTTCATCTCATTCAGATCCTCTGCCACCTGCCTCGTTAAAGTGAGCACAAGGAAAGAAAGGCAAAGTCGCAAGAATAAAGAAAACCCCAGAAAATAGAGAATAAGACTCCATTATGTGTCCTTCTGTGGCACATGTTCAGGGACAAGCCATCTGAAAGATGCCTCTGGATATGCAAAACGTGAACTCTTATTTTAAGCACAAGAAGAACTTTATCGTATTTTGGTCCTTGAATGGGATGGTTCTTTGCATATGTTTTATTTAAGAAAAGAAATACTAAAACAGAAAATTTCCCAAGTGGGGAGGGAAGATGTTAAGTATTGGAAGCGATCTTGGATAAAATTTGATGAAGGTGAAGGGAGTTTTGTTGTTCAGAAATGAACAATATTTTAAAAGAACATTTTTGCATGTGTAACTAGTGATATATTTTGGAGGACTGATTATTCAAGTACAAAGAAGTTGACAAAACACTCAAGAAATTTTAAATGTTCTTTTCTTCTTCTTTCTGAGCTTGACCTGTAATTGAAAGATCCATTGATTTTGCTTTGTCATTGCAGTTAGTGGAATTTTTGTGTTGTGTAATTTGGAAATAATGCATATGTCGCCATGAGATAGAGTCAATGCATTTATTAGCATCTATAACATATTAAATGACCACGACATTAAAGCCCAATGTGTTGGTAAACACATCCACTATTAAGTTAATAAAAATCATTATAATTTATATAACATTTTGTAAGCTTCCGCTCCAAAAATATAGAAATTGGATTAGAGAATAAATCTATTCCTAAGATGAAAGCTCAAAGAAACTTGGGATGCAGTCATAAACTGCATTCCTATTTCCACTTAACAATATTATATCTGTGTTACTAACTATAGGACAACCATGTGAGGATGTGAGTGATATAGTATAATTCATCACTTTTGTAGAATCAACAATCCAAATTTTGCAAATAACAAATATCCTACAAAATTTGGTGCCATGCTAAGCAGTTTAGATTCTATCCTGTAAGTGATGACAGATAGCTAAAGGATTTTAAAGTGTAGGGTTCCGTGATCAATGTGTGTTCCTGAAAGATCCCTCTGATTTAGTGTGCTAGTGGATGGGAGTGCTAGTAAGTCTGGAAGTTGGAAGAACAACCAAGAGTCTATTGCAATAGCTCAGGGAAAAGCTATGGAGAGCTTGGAATGAAATAGTGAGAGTAGGGAAGCAAAGGATGAGATGGATTCAAGAGGTATTTACAAAGAAGACTGAATTAGTGTGAGAGATATGAGAGAGGGGCAAATCAGATTCATCATAAAAATTCTGGCTCAGACAACTAGGTAAATGTTGATATTACCCACAGTGTAGAGACTATAGTAGAGGAAGCAGATCTGGCAAGAGAAGAAAGAATATGGATAAGTATGGGACATGTTGAGTGGGCAGTGCCTGTAAGATGTAAGTACCATCCAGGCAGCAATCTGCAGTGCACTTGAAAATGCGGCTCTCAAGTCCAGGAGGAAGGTTGGACCTAGGTCATAGGTTTGGAAATCATTGTTGTACAATTGGTGTTTGAAACCATGGGAGTAGATGAGATCTGTAGGAGATAAATTCTTGTGAAAGTGATAGTATTGCTTCAGTGAACTTCCTAATGCAATATTTTTCCCATAATAAGAATGAAGCTTCAGAAAGCACAGGGAATTTCTCAAGATGAGGCTTTTGTTCTTTTAACTTTGAAGTGGTGGATGACTGTTGTTGTCAGAGAAAAGAGAGACGGTTAACATTGTCGCAAGAAGGTGCATGACTCTCTCCTCACAGTGCTCAGTCAGGGTGAATTTTTATTTATGTTTATTTCTGGTGAGATCTTGGCCAGGATGCTTCTGGAATGGCTTCTGAAAGTATTGCCCACTAATGTATTCTTGGAATAATAGTGTGGATTTAGGCTACTATGTGGCGCTGTAAATTATATGATCTCTGCTCTATGAAAAACTACCATAGACATGCCTTTCCCACTCTATATTTGCTCACTTTGTAAAAGCATAAACCCTGGCTGTGTGTCGGGTCCAGCCTTATTCAACATCTATAATACTGATCTGCCTGGGTAATTCACGAAGTCGAAATGCTACAGCCACATTGCAAGGAAAGTTGGAATTGGTCAAAATTCCATTGAATCAGACTAACTTAGGCCAATGTGAATTAAATTCCTGGGAGTTGAGTATGGTAGTTAGGAGTTTCTGTAGGTGCTTCTGTGATAAATATATTAAAATATTTTCAATAGAAATATATTAAAATATTTTCAAAATTAAGATTTTATTTTTATTTATTTATATTTGGTGAGGAGGATTGGCCCTGAGATAACATCTGTTGCCAAACCCCCTCTTTTTGCTTGAGGAAGATTGTCGCTGAACTAACCTCTGTGTCAATCTTCCTCTATTTTGTGTGTGGGATGCCGCCACAGCATGGGTTGATGAGTGGTGTGTAGGTCCATGCCCGGGATCCAAACCCATGAACCTTGGGCCACTGAAGCAGAGTGAGTGAACTTAACCACTATGCCACCTGACCAGCCCCCCAAATTAAGATTTTATGCCAGAGAAAATACACAAAATAAATGTGATGGATATAATTTGAATATACAAATGTAGAGACAATAATTATAGATACATAAAGTTAATATTTCTTCTCCACAGAATGATTGACAAAAGAGGAGGACAAACTATTTGCACACAAGAAAGAATGAAAAATAAATCAGTAAGCTTGATGATATCCTTAGATAAATACCTTAAAGACCATAGGAGATGCTCCTTCTTACATGTTATATAAACAAATATAAATAAAATAATAAAAACCAAGTTTGCAGGGCAGTAGAAAAAGAAGTACAAGTAAGATTTTGCAAACTCATAAAATCTCCCTAGAAAAAATTGGAAATGAAAGCAATAAATATGCTACTACTTGATGATCAATAATCCACTTTGGGGAATGCATTCCAAGTGAATATTTCTGCAAGAAAAACATGTATTTTTTAATCCAGATGTTTATAGTATATTATTCATCATATTGAAAAATTGGAAACAAATGTTAAGGAACAGGTTAGTAAATTACAACCTTTATCTTGATAAACATGTGACCTATGTAGATAACTAGGAAATTATATACAAAGTAGGTTTAAATGAAAAAAAGAACAGAAGTAAACATAATCACATCTTTTAAAACTACATAAAATTTAAATATATACATATATACCTATAAAAGATTGAAACAAATGACATAAATAGCAAGTGTTTTAAAAATAAGTCATAGGCTAAAGACTTCTTTAAATGTAAAAGTAATTAAAAATACTAATACAGAAGAAAAGATTTTTGAATCTTTATTAATAGTTTTAAATTTAAGTTCCTTTCAAATTAAATGGGATGGTCGATTATTTTTAGGGGTCAGAGGGCAAGATAAGACATAAAAGTGGATGTTCTGTTAATCTAATTCTAATAGTCTTGATGTCAAGGGTAAATGTGCATTCTTAAAAACCCGGAAAATCTATAGCTTGGTAGCATGAGTCTTTGGAAGGTCTTAATTAAGCCAATCTATTGTTCCTTCTGCAATCATGTTAGTTAATCTTTCTCCCCTGTTCTTCCTTTAGATGTTGACATTATTAGACAGTTAAGTTTTTGGTTTTAACATTTCTCATGCCATCAAGTATGATTTCAAAGTACAGGCAAACCTTATTAATTTTGACCTTACTAAGTGGAAATCTGTGATAATTTAGGCAAGATTTGTTTTGGTTTTACTACGTCAGGCAAACTCTCCCATGGCAAGATTTCTCAGGGACAACAGAGGGATTCTGAAGACTACCCCTCTCTAGTCTTCCTTATCGCTCGTCTGTCCCCATGAACTGTCACTGTCTAAAATTAGC
This sequence comes from Equus quagga, assembly GCF_021613505.1. Classification (NCBI taxonomy): domain Eukaryota; kingdom Metazoa; phylum Chordata; class Mammalia; order Perissodactyla; family Equidae; genus Equus; species Equus quagga. Next base: position 43,934,436 of record NC_060267.1, read on the forward strand.
CTTTTTTATGTAAGTCTTTGCTATCAGTTAACACAAAATTATCCCTGGGGGAAGCACTCTAAACCAGGGGTCACAGTCTAGATACTGACAAGAAGTTGTGTTTTGTTTGATCCATACAGTGTTTGTGTTTTCCCCTCTGAATGTGAAAGCCTTTTAGTAAAGCATATACTTCTCGGTTCCCCAGAGCTCCCAGCCCCGTTACTCCTGGCTACTTCATACATCTCAGTTCACCACTTCTTTAGCTGTTAAGATACTCTCATAAAACCGTTTCAAAACATGCCACATTGTTCTTCAGTGATCTTCGGAATATTAGTTCTTAACAGAAGTGCTCACTGTCACATGTTTCTGCTGCTTTGCTTATGTTTATTAACATTTCACAGGCAAAGCCTGAATTCTTAATTAAATTGTAACTTCCTGAGGGCAGGGATGGGTTATAAATAATTTTGTATCTTCCACGGTGCCTAGTAGAATGCCTTTCATCCAAGTGCTCCGTGACTGTCAAATGACTGCCTAATATGCAACCAAGGGTAGATAGAGACGTTAACATCAAGTAGAGTGATACTATTCATATCTGCTTTGAAGTTTGCAAAGCATATGGACTATGTCATTTGGTCTTTTCAATCTCCCTGGACAGGAATGGGGGTGTAACAGGTAATAGAGCATGAACACCCTAGATTCTGAGAAGGGAGGTAGAAATTAGAATATGTAAGTATACATATGCTTATACAAATACATTTCAAATTAGTTCTTTCACCTTGACTTTGAGTTTTAAGACTCAAATGTCTAATTACTGGTATGTCCTGAGAGGCCATACAGTTGAGGAAGTACATATCAGTGCCGCTCAACAATATTTGTGGCTCCAGTCCTTCTAAATAGGACTGCACCTCCCTGTCCCCATGAAGTTGGGCTTGGCCATGAGACTAGTTCTGACTGATGAGTTGTGGGCAGGAATTAGATATATGTCTCTTAGGACAAAACATTTATCTGCCAGTTCAAGAAATGTCATCCCTCTCCTTCCCTATGGCTCCTATCTTGGTAGCATATGTTGCTGAAGTGACTTAAGATTGAGGCAACAGATAATGTTTTGTCTTGAAGGGTTGCTTGAATCTGCAGTGGGTTCTGAGAGAGCAAGAAGTAGTCTTTTGTTGTGTTAAGTCTCTCTGGTTTGGGGGCTCTTCACTGATGACCTTGACTATCCTGACTAACACAGTTATCGGGACTCGAGTCTGACACGTAGGTAGAAACTTTATTGACTGATTCAAGAGTGTAGTTGTCAAGAGTGCAGCCCTAGGGCCAGATCACCTGTGTTCATATCCAAGCAGCGTTACTACTTGGGCAAGTTTCTTAAAGTCTCTGTTCCTCAATTTTCTTATCAACAATACAGATAATAGTAGCACCTACCTCATAGGGTTGTTGTGTGGATGAGGGAACTAATTAATGTCAAGCACTAAGAACAATGTCTTAGAACGGTACTCAGTGAGAGTTATTATTAATATTATTATTACTAGTTAGAAAGCTTGTCAAGGTGATAGCTAAACTTAGTGTCTTTGGTTTCTTACCGCCAAATCTGCTTTTCCTCTGTCCCCTTTCTTAGCGGCATCACAAGACTTCAGTTAGCCATGCTCAAAAATGAGGAGTCTTCTTATCACGCTCTGCCACCAGACATATTCAGCCAGTTGCTGTTTCCTGGCAATTCTACTTTGGCAAAATAAATAAATAAACACAACTGTATAATCCCTGTATCATACATTCTCTCTTCTCTTTTCTCATTGCCACTGTCATAATTCATGACCACTGCCTAGAGTATAGCAACAGCCTTCTAATTTGTCTGCCTGCATCTGATATTTGTGCAGCGGACTGATCCTGGTAGGGAGATCACGCAAGCTGACCTTTTTGTCATGCAACCTGACCTTGAATCCCAGCTCTACCTCTTGCCAGCTCTGAGATTTGGGGAAAGTTACTTAACCTTATTACGTTTTCTTTTTCATCTATGTAAGGGGATACCAATATTTACTTTATAGGATTGTTGAGAGATTATATGAGATAATTAAGGTAAAGCCCTCAGAACGTAGTGGGGAATCGATCATGCTTAATTTGACTCCTTTTCCCCCGTGGCCTTTAGCCCAAATTGTTGCCAACCTTATTTTCAAAAAGTCTAGGGCGAGTCAAATTTCTGTCCTCCTCCAGAACCACAGAGTGTAAAATAAAAAGCAGACCGTTTGTGTGGAATTCAATAGCCTCCACAACCTGCCTTAATACTTTCAGTACATTCCTCCTTGGACTCTGCATTTCATCGCTTGCGATTACTTGAATGTGCCTCTGAGATTCTGCCTATGCTTTCCCTTCAGTTTAGAATGGTCTAACTCCATGATGACTATAGTTAATAATACTGTACTGTGTATTGGAAAGTTGCTAAGAGAGTAGATCTTAAAAGTTCTCATTACACGAAAAAAAAAATGTAACTATGTGTGGTGATGGATGTTAACCAGACTTATTGTGTTGATCATTTTGCAATATACACAACTATTGAATCATTATATTGGACACCTGAAACTAGTGTAATGTTATATGCCAATTATATCTTAACTATAAAAAAAGCCTACTCCTTCTAAGTTCAGAACTAGTACCACATCCTCTGAGGTGCAAGATTTCCTTTATCCCTCTGTATGTCAGTTAGCTCTTGCCATAAAATTGATAAACCATAAACCACCCCAAAATGCAGTGGCTTAAAACACCAAGCATTTATTCTCACAGATCTATGGGTTGGCTGAAGATTGCTTGAAGTATGCTGGGCTCAGTTGGGGTGTCTCAGTTTTGCTCTGCATGTCTCTTTCTTCTTCCTAGGACAAGCATGTTAGTCTAGACATGCTCTTCTTGTGGCAATGGAAGAGGTTTGAGAGCTCAAGCAGAAATCTGTAGGCTTCTTGAGACCTACATGTGGAACTGTCTCTCCATCAATTTTGCATCATTCTATTGGTTAAAGCAAGTCACACTGCTAAACCTGAAGTGAAGACGTAGGGAAGGATGTCCCACCCATAATGGCAGGCCACTGCAGAGTTACATGGCAAAAGATGTGGTTATATGAAGAGATGAAGGATTAGTGCCAGTAAAAGCAATCCTCCACACTCTATTGGAATGAATGGGTTTTACTCCCGGGGTCTTATTGCTTCTGTCTCTACTATAGGGGGTAAATAGTTCTGCATTTTATTGTTTCTTTGCTTACATATTGTTTTCTTTTCTTTAGACTATCACCTTCTGGAAGCAGGAATGTGTTTTACTTATTTTAGTTTTTCCAACAATACTTAGCACTCCGCTTCACACATAGTCAGTGTTTGGTTAATGTTTTTCGAATTAGTATTTTAAAATTTGAAGTAAACGAGCTAATTAACTTAGAGGTGTGCTTTAGCATTTTGTAAAACAAAATTTGCAAAATGTTTTTGTTCAAAGAAGAAATTCAGAAATTGCTAAAGAAAAAATTCTCCACAGAGTAACTAAATTATTTATGAATCAGCACTCACAGCAATCTACCAATGGATAAAAGAAAAATTTTGCAGAGAAGGAAATTTGGAAGGTTTATAGAATGTGTCAGTGAACATGAATGAAAGAGAAATGGTATTTGTAAGATGTGAGAGAATATACATTTTGAAGCTTCAGAAAAGGGCATAATAATTTTTACAGGTTAAAAATAAGTGCACTGTATAATTGGGGCTTGCCAAAGATCATCATCAAAAAGCATTTATTAGTATTCACTGGTGATCAGTTGTCATAGTGGAGATTGTAAAATGGTGGTCCTCTACTTCTATCACTCCTCAGCATTTATTAACTAGAATATTTGTAAAGAAGAACTTTTCTTCCCTCCTCTCACCATCATTTTCTTCAGGTATCCCTACAGACTAATAGAGACTTTTCAAATTCAATATGTCATAATCAATAATGGTCATTATTCTTTTTTTGCTAAAATTGTCCCAAATTTGGGCAATGGGAGATCCTTTACGCTGGATTCTACATCCCTTTGACATGTCCTCATTAATCTTAGAGCACTTCCTCACTTTTAAGCCAAACAAGATGTTCCAGGCTCACCTTGTATTTTCCCTGACCCGGCCCTGGAATCAGCCATTTCTTCAAGGATCTCTGGTTCCTTTTAGTGGAGAATGGTGTTTAGAAACCAGGATCTGGGTGCTAGGTGTGCTTATTGTTACTGGGATTTCATTGCGTTTAGATCCTTTTAGTGGATAGAGCTTATATATATATATATATATATTTTTTTCCCCTCTCCATAATTACTGCACAAATACTACTGCCAACAACCAACACACTATTTGAAGTTTAAGATTTCTTTTTGATACTCTTTGTCCTGAAGTTATTAGGAAACAGGAACATGGGAACATAGTCTCAAGTTATCACCCAATGGGTTACTTAATAATTAGAAAATATACTTTTACAATTGAGAGATCTGGTAGATATCCCCAAAATCAATGATCAAATTTGGCATCATCAATAATGAGACAAATTGGTATTATGTGCCCTCTGATATAATGCAATGGAGTTCACAATATCACTTGGCCAAAAATGTTCATCCTTAATCTATTCATGAGGGAAAAAAATCTGACAAATCCAGATTGTGGAATGTTCTATACGATAACTGGCTCAGATTCTTTAAAAAATATCAATATCATGAAAGACAAAATATTTTAAAATTTGAAGTAAATGAGCTAATTAACTTAGAGGTGTGCTTTAGCATTTTGTAAAACAAAATTTGCAAAATGTTTCTGTTCAAAGAAGAAATTCAGAAATTGCTAAAAAAAATTTCTCCACAGAGTAACTAAATTATTTATGAATCAGCACTCACAGCAATCTACCAATGGATAAAAGAAAAATTTTGCAAAGAAGGAAATTTGGAAGGGTTTATAGAATGGGACTATTCTAGATTAAAAAAGACTAAAGGGACAGGATAACCAAATGTCTGATAAAAGACAAAAGACATTTATGGGACAACTGTAAACTCTGAATACTGATTTAAGTATAATTCTGATATATGCATATTGGAAGACACAAGGGTAGAAATGTGCATATACGTGATACATTAGTTTTTGTTTTTGTTTTTTTGTGAAAGAGAGGCAAACCCTCATCTTCCATGGTGAGATGTCAAGAGATAACGAGTGAACTGAAGAATTAAGAAGCAGCAATGTAAGCATGCCATTTTGAGCTGTGAGGGTGAGTGCCAACAGTTTCAATTAATAGAGCTGAAAACGGTTTGCTTTAGGGAGTAGGAAATGGTGGTAGTGGGAGGTCATAGGACCACTGTTGAACTAGACATCTTCTTCGACTTACGATGGGGTTAGTCCCAATAAACCCCGTGAGTTGAAAATGCATTTAATACACCTAACCTACTGGACATCACAGCTTAGTCTAGCCTACCTTAAACATGCTCAGAACTTACACTAGCCTACAGTTGGGCAAAATCACCTAACACAGAGCCGATTTTATAATAAAATGTTGACTATCTCATGTAATTTATTGACTACTGTGCTGAAAGTGAAAAACAGAATGATCGTCTGGGTACAGAATGGTTAAGTGTATTGGCTGTTCTCCCTTGTGATCCCGTGGCTGACTGGAGCGGTGGCTCGCTCCTGCTGCCCAGCCTCATGAGAGAGGATCCTATTGCCTATCACTAGCCCGGGAAAAGACTGAAATTCAAAATTTGGTTTCTACTGAATGCGTATCACATTCTTACCATCATAAAGTCAAAAAATGGTTAAGTTGAACCATTGTAAGTTGGGGACCATCTGTACTTGATTATTCTAAACTCTTTGCTTACATAACTTTGATAAAACTAAAACATAAATTTAAAAAGAAAATAAACCTCAATTTAAAAACAAATTAAAAAATGAGTGCATGCTATGAAGAGATACAGAGAAGAGGGAAGTTGGGGCCAGACTATGAAGAAACCAACATGTCAAGGGAGAGTTTGAACTAAATCCTGTTAGTCGGGAGTCTGTTGAGACATTCAATCAAGCAGGGTCATTGAAATGCAGCTCTTAGAGAGGCAGAGAAAAATCTTTCTTTAAATGCTTTCAGACCTCATTCTTTCGGTCCTCTTAGAAGTCACTCATTCGTGTATTCATTCAGGCACTGCTCTGGGTGTCGGGAATGTGCCAGTGAACAAAATGGACCAGGCCCCTGGCCTCGTGGAGCTTATGTTCATGCCTCTTAAGGCACCTGTGCAGATCTGGGGCATGTGAGGAAGAACTGCCCCTCGCCTCAGATGGGAGCCTTGGAGTTATATCAAAGTGCAAGGATTTGTGTGTGTGTGTGTGTGTGTGTGCACATGCACCCTAATGAAATCCAGCTTAATTTACACAATTGCACATTTATTTTGTGGGACCACTGTCTCCAGACATGGTCGTCACATGCCGCTGTGACTCCATGTTCTCTCAAGAGCCTGCCCAGGTCTCCCTGCCGGCTCTTCTTTCCCTCAACTCAGGCAGGAGATCCCCAAGCTGATTTCTCCTTATTTCCTTTAACTGGACTTCGTGTAAGGTCTCTTGGCTGTCAATGGGAAGGCTGCAGGGAGCAGAGGGGCCACAAAAAGTGGGCAGAAGTCCCCATCAATAAAAGCTACTCCAGAAGATAAAGGACTCTCTGAAGGGGGTATGGAAGAGAGGTGGCATCTCCATGAAGGATGAGGACAAGAACCATTCCAGCGGTAAAGGCCCACATGGAAGGAGGGGATACTGAAGGGGAACAAGAATTTTGATATGTAGCTCATGAAGAAGAACCTTACAAAATTTCAGAGAAAGGCATGAAGTGAGAGAGAGAAAGGAACTAGTGAGAGGAGAGAGATAAAATTTGTCTCCATTTTCTTTTATCATTTGCATCATTATCTGACTGCCTCTGGTAATAAGATGTTTCAAATGCTTCAGATGGAGATGCAGTCTCTCATCCATGTTGTCTGTAGTAAAAGAAATTAGGGCACATTTCTCAAGAAGCTTGAACAATCTGATAGGGAAACACCAGAAGAGTGCATCTTCTCTACCTCATAATGCTAAGACTAGAGACGGTTCTTTTCCAAAGTGTTTAGATGGGAGGGAAAAAAAAAAAAAGGGAAAAAAATACCTATTCAGGTAGATAAAATCAAGATTCTAAAGGATTTCTTTTAAAAAACAGCTGGGTTAGATATGGTGTTGTCATATCTTTGCTGTGTTGCAGGAGGAAAAAACACAATTAATAAGGCAGTGCCAATCTAACTGTGCTTAATAGGGGGTTATTACCATCTGGGTGTGTTCTTGCAGGAGTTGAGTGATGCTAGAAATAACATCAGGCAAATTCTTCTTGTTCTCGATTACAGACAACACTTAATATCACACATCTTTTATCTCTTACTTTCTAGATTCAATCATTCTTCTCTGTGAGAGTCTTATTTGTTCCTCCCTTTTCCTCTCCTCCTTTCTTCTCCCTTTGTGTAATTTGGAAAAGAAAAGGGCCCACTTAGGGAAATATTAAAGAAATATTTCCCTGAGGACACAATGTAAATGTCTAGAAGTGCATTGTTACAATGTACACAACAGGCTCAATAAAATGCAGTGGATAATGAAGACTATTTTCATGGTTGGAGGACAGGCAGGTCTTCAGACATGGGATGAAGGTTGTTTATCCCTTTGAGAAAAGACTGCCCGAGTTGAATAATTAATATCGTTATGATAAGAATAAAATAGAGATTCTTTTAAAAGAGTAATGATGGTAGAGTCAGGATCTCGGTATGCTTGCAAGAGTTATTAAAATTGAATGCTTTGCCTATGTTTCCTGTACACTTCAGGAATTGCAAGCAAAAGAAGATGGATTGGATTCAGCAGAAGGCATTAATATGCATGTTGTCAACTGAGCCTTTAACGAATTATTTTTTCAAAGATAAAAAACATCCGAATATTTTCTCCAGAAACCAGAAAGCCTGTTTTAGAGGCTTATGAGCAGAGGCAGACTGACTTTGAAGCTAAAGCAGCTTCAGATTCTCAGCCCCTCAGTGGGGACCCTTTCTAAGGCCGTGGGAGAGGCCCTAATAATGTGTCCAAATGTTTTAGTAAAATTGGCAAAAGTAGCGTATTTTAATTGCAATCATTTAAGATTGCTGTCTCTTTCCACTCCAACTTTCTCTGCCTGATTTCCCCTCCCACTGGTGTCCTTGGAGTGGCGGGGAGGATTTTTGGGATGAGGTTAAGAGGAAGTCGAGTTGGGCATAATGTAATGTAATTTGGGTTTTAGTAAAATATATTTATGCAGCTTGCAATCAGTTTCCTGTAGAGTTAAGTAATTGCCAGTTGTCCCAAGCAAGGAAAACCTTCCCGGAAAATGCCACCTGCCCCTTTACCCTGCTTCCCTAGCATTGTGACATGAAAGTGTCACAGACGTGTGTTCTGTGGGTGAATCCCATTATTCTGGTTGGAGAAAAACCTGCCTCCACCTTTCCTAAAATTGTTGACCACTTTTCTATCTTGTAACACTTTTTTTTCTTTCAAATTTGTCTCAAAAATAGAGTATGCAACAACTTAGAATTTTCTTTAAAGAATCAAAGTGTAAAGTTTCTCATTAGAAAGCTGCTTAGGCTTTGTAACACGAGTACATCACAGTAAGGTTCTAAAATTTTCATAGGCTGGGAAGAGCAAACTGAACAGAGCGATGTAAAAAAATTTATTCCAAGAGTTGATAAAGCTTGATTGCGCCACCTTACCTGCAGTTAGAAAAGATATTTTGGGACATTTTAATAAAACAAGTGAGAAAGTACAGACTGCTGTTTGGGACATATTTGAAGAGTTCCTTCTATTATTACCTACGTTTATTAAAGAACCAAGAGAAAATTCAGATAATAATTAATAGAATATGAAACAAAAAAGATAAAGATTAGCACTGACATAAATAGAAATCAATCTGACACTGAGAAGCAAATTGCAACATTTTTTTTCAAATCATCCCCAAACTGTAATTCTTTAAGAAGAAAAGAGAAATTTTGAATAGAAGTAATGAATAGGCTTCTGGTTTGTTTGATAATCCAGTTAATGAAGAGGAGTGAGTCATACGAACACAGTGGGAAAAAATTTAAATTTCTGGCTGGTTTGAGACAAAATACTGACATTGATGAAGATAATGTAAAACTTATAATACATTGCAAACTGCTTAGTGAGTGTCATCAATTCAAGGGATCTTTAAGATTAGTCACTGTACAAGAAAACTTGAAATCCTTGCAACCTTACAGCTTATATACAGATAAATTTGATAAAGGTTTTCCTCAAAGGTAAATAATGAACATTTCACTACTACCAATAAGTAAGAAGTTTTTCTAAATGATCAATAATGAAAAACAGTTTTTGAACAACCAAGGTAAAGAACAGACTGGATTCTATTATTTCCATGGAAAATTATAAATCTTAATGTGAAGAAGTGTTCAAAGAGTAGGGAGTCAAAAATATAGAAAAACAAGCATTATAGAAGTGTCAGGGAGTAACTAATAAAAATTATTTAATTTAAAAAATATGACATTTATAAGTATCAAGGAATTTTTAAATTATTTTGATTGATTTATTTTCTCATTTTAAGTAAATATTCACTTTCACTCCAAATTTTCTGTTCTTTTCCTTAAAGAGGAATCCCAAATTGTAAGTTTCAGGTCCCACCCTTTTGTGCTACCAATGTTTGATCTGAAAGAAGTTGTGAGTTAAATATACTTTTTCATTTTTGCTGGGCAAGGTATGGGCTTTGCATCTGCTGACTGGGCCATGGACAAGAGTGTTTGCATCTCCTGAGATCCTGTCTTTGGGTCAAGTGAGCTGGCAGACACCTCCGCCAGTGGCATCAGCAGCCTCAGGCAAGAGCTTTTACTTCAATAAACAATGCTGTGAGATATAATCCAACATCTTGTCTTGTTAGAATATTGCTTTCTGTACCGCCTGAGTAGGAGTTAGGAAATGCATATTTGCAATGTTGAGAAATGGTGTTTCAAATTTCATGAATCTGGATGATCCTTGAAAATATTTTTACTGAAAGGTTTGTGGTCCTTGGAGAAGGTTGTTCATGAGAAGTGCAAGTGAGTGACAGGGAGTCTGAGAAATAAGGAGACAAGTCTTGCTCTCATGGAATAGACAATGGGCAATGAATACCATGGAGAAGAGCTATCACCTTCCACTTCACAAGCTGCATGCTCCCTAGAATTAGCTCTTCCAGAGTCAGTAAGCCTGCTTGAGAAAGTGGTTTCTAATAGTCAAAAAAAAACCCTTAATATTTACTGAGTCCCCACCACATGTCCGGAATTGTGCCGTGTTGGAGGAGGTCATCAAGAGGACATGACCACCGGTGACCTATGAGGTGCACTGGGGTAGTAAGGGGCTCCTTCCCCTCTCCCCTCTGCTTGGAATGTATGTTCTGCCCATGTTCCTGCACTAGGAGCCACTTCAAGGTTGCAGCCTTGAGAGAGTAATGTGTTGTTGAGACCCGTCTGGACTGGATATGTGATGGAACCCTGTTAAGGCATCTGTATAAACTCTTAAGATACTGGCGAGTTGGTGCAGAGACCTACTCATCTTGCAGCCACCCAGGACAGGCCTCATATGTAAGTTCCCTTGCTTATTAAACCTGACATCTACCAGTCTGGAGCGGTCTGTCTCTTTCTTCCGTCTCTCCTTGGCCTTCAGGTACAGGGGCCAATTTCGAATTTCACCCTGGGAATTCCCGAGGTTGTGAACCAACAGCCAGATGCTGGGAATATATGGATAACCTAGATTGTGCTCTATCCCCTTAAGGAGTTAAACACTAATTGGGAAGGCAGGAAATATACATAAGAATATATAGACATAAGAGTATACATATACGATTTTAAGTTTAACCTTATGAAATTGCCTTTTTATTATAGGTCAATAATGACTATTTCATATGATTGGCAATTTCCTGTGATTGTAGTTTTAATATGGTTCAACATAAATAGCTTATGGAAGTATTATTTTCCTTTCGGGCCAGTTCTTCACAATGTAGGACCAAATATCCAGTTTAGTACGTGTAGCATCTTCGGTGACTGGATCATACATGCCAGTAGCATCACCCAGTCATTTGATAACTGATCACACAAATTCCTTGGCACATTTCCACCTGCAGGGCGTGGGAATCCAGGGGATGGTGGTGAGGGGCCATGCCTCATTTTAAAATCCTTGAAATTGTTACAGAAATCAATTCAGGCTTGGTTGATTGACAAATATCCTCAAAAAGGTGGGACTTGAGCTAGAACTTGAAGGGGAGGGTGGAGATAATTAGGGAGAGGGGGTCTGTGTGTTCATTCTTCTCTCGACACTTGCAAAAGTGAACAGGCTGGAATGGAATTGCTGGGTTCAGGAAGGGGGGGAAAAGAAAACAAAAGAATGGTCCAATCTTGATGAAGGGGATGATGAAGGGGATTGGGGATAGGAAAGGTAAGGTGGGCTCAGAGATTAAAAAAGAAAAGAAGGTTAAAGGGCAACCCTTGAGTGAGCTTGGATCTTATTCTGAAGGCAATGGGCATTCCTGGAAGACCTGGGGAAGTGTTTCAGGAAAGCCCCATGGGGCCCTGGCCCTCTGCATCCTAGCCCTCTCCTGGAATCCGTGTTCTAACAATTGGAAATCTGTACCTAGAAGGGCTTGGGTTGGCTACTGTGTACCAAGAGGCACAGCATCTCTGGGGTGGTTCTGCAGCGCTCCAAAGAGGAGGAGCATCAGCCCTAACCCATTTTAGAAAAACAGCAATCCCATCGCCAAGAAAGATTCACTTACATGTGAGCACACTGTATTTGTGTTTTCATATAATGCTTCTGTGTTTGTGTTTCTTAAAAATTTTAAATTTAAAGATTAAACCTAACAAAAACTAGGAAACATGAAAGAATTAGCTCAGGTGTATTAAGAGTACTGTCTGCTCTAGAGGAGCGCAATATACATCTGGTGTATTCTGCATAGATCAAAGCAAGCTCCAAGCTACTAGGTGTAACCACTTCACACAGGATTGTTACCTGTGTGTTTGTATGTCTGCTTCTCAGGAATGTCCATGAGCAGCTCATGATATAAAGACATGAAAATGCTCCACCGCTGTAATATTCTGGATCTTTGAAAAGACCGTGGATCAGAATAAAAATGATGCATACACAATGATATTGATATTAAAAACAAACAGTACTACAGGTGGTGATAAGTGCTATTAAAATAGAAAACAGCTTAAGAGACAGCGATGAATAGATGTTTGCCTTTTACAAGAGGGTGGGTTTGTAAATGCCATGAAATCTAGATTGTATTCACAAGTCTCATCTTCTCTCTTCAAGGTCTCTAAATAACAGGATCTGCTTTAATAAAAAACTCCAAACTCCTCAAACCTTTGCAGGCAGTCAGCAAAGCACACATACATCTGTACTATACAATGTAGCCCTTAATTACATTTCGCCTTGCTTTGTTTCCCATTGTTTTACTTGTCAGCCTCATGTGCTCAAAATAGATCTTAAGCTCCTTGAAGGCAAGAACTCGGCTTTAAACTGCGGCCAGCACATGGGGATGCACGTACCAAGCAAAGGCTGATTTATGGAAAATAAAGCAAGGGTCTTAAATTTCAAACTGCAGCTCCGCCTTGGAGATGCTTTCCGCAGCCCAGCGCGGCCGCCCACCACTGGCACTGTCTCGCTCCCAGCACCCGTTAGCAGCCCTTCCTCATTGCTGTTCCCCACTGCGGCCAGCAGGAGGCGCCACGGACTCGAGTTAAGCCTTTTCCCCCTTTCTACCCCACTGGCCCCCAGCACATGACGTGGGAAGCTGCCTCCGCCAGAGTGAGGGGGTGAAGGAGTTTGGGGGTAGGGTGGGGAGGGGGATGTGGGGAAAGAGGACACGCGCACGCACACACACCCTGGGAGCAGAAACATCTTCCCTAGCTTCGTGGGTTTCTCCTCCCACCAAAGCCAGTGTGTGAGAGGTAGGGGTGTGTGTGTGTGTGTGTGTGTGTGTGGGCGGGGGATGGGGGCACGTTTTTGAGTGTGAGACCCAAATCCAGACCAGGCAACCTGTGATCTCCCCCCCCCCCCCCCCCCCCCGCCGGTGATCACTTTTTTTTTTCTCCCCCCCCCCCCCCCCCTCCCCTTCCTCTCCCGCTGCCGTGCGGTTGATCTGCACAGCCTGCCCCCGCCCGCTTCCCCTCCCCCGGCTCCAAGCATCACCAACTGGAATCTGGGCTCCTGCCTCTTCACCCCCCCTTTTTTTTTTTTTTGAGAAAGGAAGGTCCCCCCACCCCCTTTCAAAAACCACTTCCTTCGGCTTCTTCACCTCTAGGAAATCTCGGGGCTTTGCTCTATCGAAAGTGCTCGTCGGGGTGATTTTTGATCACCACAATGCTGAAGTGCTGGCGTCCGAATGCATTTTCTTTTGCTTTGCAAAGAAGAGTCGTGAACTTCAAAACCCCCGAGACGGATTATTAATCCTGCTTTGCAGGGAAGGAAAACCCTCAGTCCCCGGTCACCGGCCACCCCTCTCCGGAGACTCTGCAATCGTGAGGCGCTCAGAGTCGGTACGTAAATAGGCGCTTTGGAGTCTCTTGTCTCAATTTTGGGCTTTGCGGGTGACAGGAAGATAAAGGGTCGAAGCAGTGGAACCGTTAACCAACCTGGTATTAGGTAAAGCTCTTAAATCCAGCAGAAGCCAGCACTTGCTAATTTGGACGTGGCTTTTTTTAAAAAGGTTTTTTTTAGGGCGAAGGGGTAGGGCTCTCCCCGGTCTTCGGGGGGATTGATCCCCTCCCGGAGCAGGGAGGCTGGGCATGGGTGCCCCGGGCCGGACCCACGCGCCGCGACCATCCGTCCAATCGACACGTTGCAGGTGAAGCCCCGTGCGCTGCACATCAGCGCGGAGGCGGCGTGAGTGTGCGCGGGGGTGAGTGTGCGCGGGGGTGAGTGTGAGTGCGCGCGCGGGGGCGCGTGCGCGTCGGGGGCGTGTGTGTGCGCGCGCGTGTCAGTGTGCCCCTTCCAAGAAATGCCCAGTGTGCACCCGGTGCACAATCAGAACCCATTCAGCACCAGCGCGGGGTGGGAGGAGGCGCTGCTGCTGGAGGAGATGGGGAGAGCGAGACAGACATGTCAGCAGCAATGCAGATGGGGCTGGGGGCCGCACTTGCTGGCGAGTTAAGTGGGGATTGGGTTTCTGCGTGTGTGTGAGTGTGTGTTGCTATATGGTGCCGCTTCTCCCTCCCTTCCTCCTTCCTTCCCACTTCCCTCCTTCGCTCCCTCCCTCCCTCGCTCTTCTCCCATTCAGGTTGGCTTTCCCACCTCTCATCCATGCCTGTCCCAGGAATGGTATAGCCAGACCTTTTCTGAATTATTTATAGACCGGTGCCAGCTGTTTTCAATTCCTCTCGTGTGCACTCTGTGGGAAATGCGGGGTTTCCTCCCCCTTTTCCTTAAAACGAATTGATATCTTTTTCGGAATGCATTTTTCTCACCCTCCAGGGACACTCGAACCAAACCCTGACCGCGTCTTTTTCCCCCTTAGGAAGGGGACGCTTTGGGAATGACCATGCTCCACGGAGGGACAGAGCCGGCCCCCAGCTTCTCCACACAGAGCCTCCTCCACTAAAGCTCCAAAAAATCAAAAACCGTAATTGCCAGAAGAATCATTAAAAAATATAGTCCAGCCACTAACCTCACATGCAAACGGAATAATTACTCTGGATTCTGCATTGTGAGCTGCTCTCCATACCCTGAATTACCTTTGAATTCAATCTTTTCTTTCCTTTGAATTTGCATCTCTTCAAGACACAAGATTAAAACAAAACTCACGCTAAATTGGATTTTAAATTACCTTCCTTTCATTTATCCTCCGTCTTTCTTATGTGGATATGCAAGCGAGAAGAGGAGACTGGACATTCCCAACATGCTCACTCCCTTAATCTGTCCGTCTAGAGGTTTGGCTTCTACAAAGCAAGGTAGGGCAAATTCGATTTCATTTTCTTCTCACCTGGGGTTGGGATTCCTTGTTTATCTCTCTCTTCAAGTCCCTCAAATGGGTTTTTTTTGGGGGGTGGGAGAAAAGGTAACAAGATATTAAAATAATGCTATTTTGGGAAAAAGGCTTATTACAAAGGAGGAAATCTCCCATGTTATTTCTTTTCCTTCCTCAGCAAACAGGTTTTGGGCTTTTTGCAGGGGGTGAGGGGGGATGTATGTAACGGCAGAAGATGTTGCATGGCATGAGGGATGATATGTGTGCAGACAGCTGGGAGACCTGTGTGATTTTCGAGTTAAATTGCATTTTATTCACTCAGAGCTAAAGCTCTGATTTTTATGGGAATCCAGAATTTTTTTTTTTTTCAGGCTGGCTTTTCCCTCTTGCCACTTCCACGCCTCTCTCTCTATCTCCTGCCTCTGCCTTCCTGGTCATCATTTCTATACCTTTAAAAAATGAAAATAATGATTGAGATTACTGTGGTCGGTGCCCCGAAGTCCACTTGCTGTCTAAAGGGTTGACCCAGGGCCCAGAGATCCCGGGAGGCCTACTGCAGAGGGACAGGTCCCGGTGGGGAATCAGGCTGGTGTAGGAACACCTGGATTTGAAGGATGCTGCAGGTTAACAGGACTTAAATCTTCAGCTTGGAAAGAAGGAATTCTGTCAATATTCTGCTTTTAATTTGTATCTTTTGTGTGTGCTATTATTTTTGAGCTGTAAATTTCTCCTTCTGTCTACACATCTATTTATACCCACACATCCTCCAAGCAAACTGTTACTTCCACACTCTTGCAAAATGGCTATCTTGCAGAGTTCTAAAATGCTGTGCATGTGGAAGGGGTGCAGAATTCGACACGTGAGTCTTTGTGTTAAACAAAGAGATGTGCCGTTTGCCTGTGTTGGTCTTGTACCCTCAAAATCGAATTCATACTTTAATTTTTTCCCCCTCTCATCAATTTTTACAATATGTGAAATGCGGTTAGGCAGTATTTTCATGTACTTGAAAAGAGAAATAGCAGGAGAAATGGAAAAGACTTAGCTAATGACTCTTCAGCTAGTCACTCATGAAATCCAAGACAACTCCTGAGGAAATCCAAATATCCACCGGCTGGAGGGCCATGATAGTGAGCTGGCTGCTCCTCTCCTTAGTCCACTGACCATATATCCCCAAACTCTGAAGGCGCCCAAATGCGGGAATCAGGTTGAGAGAAAGCTCTTCAAAATAATGTAGCAGGATCATTAGCATCAATAGTCCTTCTGAAAGGATTCTCCCCCCAAATCTTTTTTCCTGGCATTTTTTTAGAACAATACTTTAAAATAATCCAAAATACTAAAGGAATGTGGGAGAAGTAGTGGAAGGTCCTTGTCATTCCACAGTAGAAGATAGTTCTTCATTGTCCAGAGAGGATGGATATAATTCAAATTCCCTACCCCCCTCCCCCAGGTTTCATTTTTTTGAGCATTTATTGCTTAAATGGTAATCGGCAACCATGGTGTCAGCCAAGTGAGAGGGTGGGATCCCACTTTCAACCATGTTCTCACCATGTCTACAAATAACTGAGGTTATCTGATGTGTGCTCACCTTAGAGACACCTGAGCTGGCTCCCCATCTGCTTCTACTCCTTCAAGTGGAAAGATGAACTCTTAATTTTACTTCAAAATAGAACCGAGGTAGGGATGAGAAAAGCGGCTCCGTGTGCGATGATCTCATACGTACAGATGAGCAAGGTGAGGTGGGTATTGGAGGGCATATGACCCCTTTGCATTCCTGGTGCCTATGACACTGCTCTACACCAAGTGGTCTTTCATGTTTTGTTTATTGGGGATGAGGTTGACAGGAGGCCTTTTGAAAGGGTCTCAGGCATATTCACCTTGAATGCTAGTGGGATTAGGCCAGGTTCTAGGCCATCATCATTAGTTGGCCCTAAGACTAGGCAAAGGACAAGAGGTTTAAAGGGGAGTGTGCTGAGGAAGAGGAGGACTGGGCAGTCGAAAGCTACAAAGAGAAAAGAGAGGAATTCCAACTGGAAAGGGCTTGCTGGGATTCAAGGAAGAATCGCCACAGGTGGTCTGTACCTTTTCCACATCCAAAGCCCTTTTGGAGATCCTGGTGAGGACGCAGGTGTTCCCTGTCTTCGTGAGCAGATTCCGTGAGGCTGTGACTCAGTGGTGTTCTGGGCTGTCTTGGAGCCATTGTTCTCTCCTCTTTTTTTCCTCACAGCACAAAGAGCTGACTGGGTTCTATTTTGTCTTCCGTCCTTCTGCCACCCCCTAACCCCTTACAATGTGGGTTACCTGGGAAAGAAATGTGGCTCCTGGTGGGAGGAAGAGCAAATTTAATTTCAATCAAGGATCCTTCATGATGTACAATTAAGAAAAAAACTAATGGGAAATAAAGACTTCCCAGGAAGGGTGTTAGATTGGAGATTTCAAGGGAAGCAGAACAACATGGTTGTCTTCTGTCCGTGTGTTTCAGGTGTAGCAAAGCATGATGGATCTGTGAACACAGAATGATATGGCAGCTTGGAGATAGATCTTAACTTGCAAGGAGAGGAGCAGGGTGTGCCCCTAGATTGTCTAATTTCTTGTCTTCATAGATTCCATCCCCAGGAAGGCTGTCTGTCTGAAGAGTCTTGCTTTGCCACTGCATGTGTGTAATTTATGGCAGGGGTAGATGCAGGCAAAGAGAATAAGTCAGGAGGCAGAATGAAGGAAAAGGAGGAGGAAGAAAAAAATTCCACTAGTCACTACTTTGCACACCCAGTGCCTTTCTTTTAGGCTGAGCAAGAAGAGCGACTTCCTCTGGCGAAGGGATAAATAGCAGGTACCTTGATTTTGTATTCCTGCTTCACCTCCAGAAAGATGGCTTCAGAACCTTGATGGTCTTCCTTCCTGGGTTCGTGTACACCCACCCAGCCTTGTGTGGGGAGGGGCAGTGGGCACCTTGGAGGTGGACACATGGTTTGAAATTGGTTGGTGGGATGAGTGGTGCTTGACAGGGAGAAACAGGACTGAGCTGATCCAGCCCTTGGGCACATCCTCATTACCTTGTAAAACGTTGTCCCATCTCTTCCATAAATTTGATGAACCCGGGATGCTGGGGGTTTTTTCCTCCTATTTTCTTGTTCCAGAATATGAAAATGAAGGTGACATGTCCACCACTACTGGCAAGTTAAAGCAAACATTTAGTTAATATTTATGGACTATGAAATATAGAAGGAGGCAGGAGAAAGGACAGGATATATGTGAAGAAACCATAGCAAAAAAATCAGCCCATAGAAGCCAGGGTGGGTCTCACCATTCTGAAGGTTGGAAAACTATTGTTCTGAACAATAGCCTTCTTTCCTTAATAATGAAGACTGTAAGTTGTTGGGGTCAGGAGTGGATAAGCTCCTTTTTCTCTCTGCCATTCTATGCCCTCCTTAAGAATTCTAGAAATTTCTTCCTTTCAGTAAACTACATTTTCAGTCTCTGCTGCTGTGCATATAGTCGGATACTAGCATCGTCTGTCTCTATAAATAAATATGGATCAAAAGAGTTACTGGTCTAATGAATTGCTCACATTTATTAAAGTGCATCCCCTCTTTGCAACCACAAGAAGAAATCTCCAGGGAGAGTAGATTAGTAGTTGAATTGATATTATCTTTCAGAAGGATGCAGAAGACAGAAGAACAGAATGCAGTGGGAATGAAGGAGCAGACATAACTCAGAGGAGGTGGGTTTCTGAAATTGACCTGTGGCTGTTAATGGTATGTCTGTGGCCATTACACAAGATCTATTGTGTGGATGAGTTCTTGGGGTTTTGTGAACCCAGAGAGGTGTGTTCAGGAACCTTTGGTTGGTTCTTGGATGCTCTCCAGCCACCTTATTTTTGTCTTTTCACTTTCTAGTGCCTTCAGCTGAGGCTGGCAGAGAAGAGACCTAGTACATATGTTGACTCTTGCTGAAATCCTCCATGACTGCCCCAAGCAGAGTGATTGCTCTGCCTTCTGTGCATCACCAATGCTTGCTCATGGTTATTTGTACACTTTATCCTAATTTTGTTTATATGCCTTGTTTCCCTAAGAAGTTTGTGAGCTCCTTGAGGACAGGGTGGGATGTCTATTCATTTTAGAATCCTTTGTACTTAGCATAGTGACTGGCACATAATAGATACTTGAAAAAATATTAAATGAATGGAGAGAGGAAGTGAAATAATTAGTGAATGATGCTATTTGTTGTTTGTTCTGGTGGGTATAGGAATGGCTTGAAGTTATGATGTTTGATGAGATTAAGAGTATCAGAGCTCTATGACACTTTAGAAAGCATCTACTGTGACTTTCTCCTTTAATGGATGGAGAAACTGAGATCCAGGGACATTAAGTGATTTGCTTAAGGTTGTGTAGCTGCTTAGTGTCAGTGCTTTGTGCACCATACCATTGACTAGAGAGAGATGTGGAGGTTATCTATGGATTTCAAATGTCTACATCATTGTGCCTCAAACTTTACATAGGAATCACCTGGGGATCTTGTTAAAATGTATGTTCTGATTCAGTAGGTCTGGGGTGTGTACCTGAGGTTCTGCATTTCTAACAATCTTCCAGTTGATGTCAAATATGCTGGACCATGCATCATTGGTCTACATCATTCCTGAATCTAATTCTATATCTTGGTTAACTGGCAGTTTCACATATATATTCTACTTTTGGGGTTTCTAGCATTTCTGCTTTATTCTTAAAAACAAAAGAAGAAAAACCAGAAAGGGACCTATGCGTTTAAGTTCACTCATCTCCTCTCTTCCAGCTCTCTTTCACCCGTGTATATCTTTTGCCTCTTTCCCTTTCATTTTCTATGCATTCTTATTCTGGTCCTTCTCATAATTGCTTCTTCTCTTTATTTTTATGTTCTCCTGCATCTGAGTTTATCTATTTATTAATGTTTCTTAGTCTCTTCTCTTTCACACTATCTCTTCTTTTAACTTTATTTATTTTTATGTCTTTAGCTCTACTCAATGATTCAACAGACATTTGTTAAGAACCAATATTTGTCAAGCATTGTGTTATGAAAAAGAATTAGCTCTGGTCTTTACATTCCAGTAGCTCATGATTTAACAAGGGAAATGTGTAAAGAGATCACCGTACCCTTAGGTAAGATCTATAAAGGAAAGAAGCCTGGGAGAATGAGGTGGGCTTTGTGGAGGGATTGACATTTAATCTATGTCTTTAAGAATAAATAGGAGTTTTTAGGAGAATGAGAGAATGGTCATTTTAGGAAGATGGAGAGGGAAGTTGGTGTAAAGGGGCAAGCCCCTTCCTGGCATCACTTACCTTGGAGAGAAGAGCAGCACAGGAATGTGCTGGTTCATTCATTAGGATTTTCAGATTCTAAACGATGAGGCCAGAGAGTAAAGTCAGGGTCTTCTGAAAAGGAGAGGGCAGAGGTTCTAACTTCTGCTTTATGATTCTACACTTAATGAATCCTAGCCCTGTTTATTAGGTTTGCCTCTAGAGTGAGCAAATGATACAATTTTCATCTTAGACCACTGGATTGCAACTAACTTTGTTGATGGCCATTATAAAGAAAAGGACAGCTGTTAGTTGGTTTGTAGCCAGGGAGAGAGCTGGATCCTAGCCCAGGCCAAGCTGCTCGGAATGAAGGGCCAGCCTAGCCCTGTGTTTCTAGAGTGTGGGGTAGAGAGGTGCCTTGCCATTCAGACACTGGCTGCTTTCGGTAATGGCAAAGGGGAGTGATGGAAGAAGAGGGGTTCAGTTATTCCTAGGGAATTCACAAAATGTTTTCTGGTAGCCTTTTTAGATGGCTTGACATTTTGGAAGTCTTCTTTATGGGGATGCCCAGGTGTAGAAACATGGGAAGACACCTTCAGCCATTGCTTGATTAAACAGTAGCATTGGTGCCTAAGGGAAGATGGATTTGAAATGCATGCTCCTCTAAATTTTATTTGCATCTTTTTCTGCTCCTCATCCTTTTAGTCTTCTTTCCCCACTTTCATCATTTCTTCATATATTGTGGTATATATTTCTCCACTTTCATCATTTCTCTGTATATTGTAGTGTTTCATTAGCAAAAGGAACCTGAGCTCAGCCTCAAGACTTTTTAAAGATCCACCACATATAAGAGATTATCTTGAGTCTGAATGTATGTGGAGAAGAAAAAGTCACCACTGGCTGAATTAAGGGACATTCATTCCAAGGTGACTTGTGGGGGAAGGTGGTGGACACATAGTGACAAGGCTGTGCCTAGAAGGACGGGGATCAGGGAGAAGATGGAGAAGCAAGGCCAGACCTGTGGAAGTGGCTGACCTGGAAGGAAAGCGAAGCTACAGGCTTCGACCCTGCTTGGAGTCATGGGGAGGGCAATGTCTGTAGTGGAGAGCTTCCTAGATTAGGACAATTTAGGGTTTCAACTAACTCGTTCGACTCATAAAAGCCACACTATGCTGTACACATGCCATCATCCATGTCTTTGCTCATTGCCTCACTCAGACCCTGAATTTCCTTCTTCAGAAAGAAATGTCAAGTTTAAATTTCTCATTAATCTTTATATAGACCCTCTCAGGGCTTCAACTGGTTAGAATTTCTTAGGAAATCAGATCTTGTTTCTTTTTGAGAGGCGGGACTTAAAAACAATGGCTGGGTAAAGCACTGCGTGGTTAGGAGCAGAGAAGAGGAGAGTCCTAGAAGAAACCTGAAACTTAGGTGACTTCTTTAATCATTTTCCCAAGCCTAATTGCACTCTGTGAAAATGCCCAGACTTTCTGAAGCTATCCTCCCACTTTCTAGGGGCCTTAGTCTGGTCTCTCAGCTACCACAGTAGCTGGTGTCTTTGGATTAGAGATCAGTATATTCTGTGTGTATCCAAATACACACAAATCACATGCACCACACATGCTAGCCTTGTATATGTATGAAGATGTTTGTGCAGTGACTTGCCTACCAAATACAGTAGTCGAAAATAATCTTAAATGCTTTACATGTGTTTGTGCAGTTTAGGTACAGAAATGCATGTGTGTGACATGGGATAATAAGAATATTTAAGCTGACAGGCACCTTGAAGATTATCTATCCTCTTCCACAACCACCATCTTAAAGCTGTGAAAATAGTTCTAAGGTTAGCCACATTATCTAAAGCCACATACATGTGGCTGAGCCATGTCCACTGGATCTCCTTTCAGTGCTTTCCCCTCCACTGCGTTGCCCCTGGTCCCCTTGGAATGCATGCCCCTTACGTCATCCAGTGGGGGGCATTTGCTCATTCACATACCTTCAGAGCCCAGAGTACTCCCTTGATATGTAGTGCATCTTTAAAAATGTTGTTTTCCCAGGAGACCCGGTAACTGCCTAAACCATAATGGAAGAGGTGGTGGTCTTGGGACTCAGGAGCTCCCTTCTGCTTCTGCTTGTGCTATTTTACTTGGTGGCCATGCACAAGTCATTGACCCTGGGCCTTGATTTTCTCGTTTCTGAAACAGTGACACGGGCTAAAGTAGTGTCCCATAACCCCATTCAACAACAAAATCACCGGCAGAGCTTCAACAAAAATCAATACGAAAAACTAAACAACAGCAGCAAAAACCAATGATGTCCATACCTAGGCCATACCCCAAACAGTTAAATTAAAATCTCCGAGAGGAATCCAGGCAGTGGTCATTTAAAAACATCCCCCAGAGGATTCTAATCTGCGGCCATATTTGAGCACCACTGGGCAGTGATTGAGAAGGCACCTTTGAGTTCTAGATATCATGCGATCCCAGCATTTTAACATGTAACGTGAGACCCTATCACTGTTAAACTGTGACTAGCAGAGGGTCCCTGAGCCAGAGGTCAAAAGAAGTGGTTGGAACATGAGGGGATTTAGTGTATAGACTGCACGCAGGAAGTGGAACTCGTGTTGAATTAAGAGCAGAGCTGTATTTACCCTGTTCCCAAGCTCTCTCCACAGTGACACAGGCCTGGTGTGGAAAGTTAGGAAAGTTAGAGAGCTGCTTTCCCTGACACCCTTGAAACAGGTGTGGCTGTGAAATAGGGCGAGCAGCCCTTGGTTCTGCAAACATCCTCTGTTCCACTTAGTTTTTATTGAGGGTGCCCCATTTCTTGTTTCAGAGAGAAAGCCTCATTTCACTCCTTTGTAACACTGTAAATGTAGGAAAACTATTAATAAATGGGGCTGGATAAGCAGACCCTGATTGACTGGTGAGGGGTGTGAATGGTGCAATTATCTTGGTGCTGGTTGGAATGTACTAGCCATGTTGCCCTCCCTCTCAGTGCCTGAAGTAGAATATTAAAGGCACGAAGAGGAGGAAGAGAGGAGGAGGCATTAAGCTTCTTTCTTCTCTAACTGTAACTTTAATCACTGATTATTACACTGGTTAGGTTAATAGTTTTCTCACATCCTTCCTTTTTAGCTCCCTCCCTTCCCCATTTTAGAATAAATGTGAACCTCAGTCTACAGAGGTGAGAAAAAAAGCAGATTTATGGATCTGTGTCCCTTTAAAAAGACAAACCGTAAGAGAGTAAAATTACTAGTTCTTTTTTGGACCTCTTCTAATAGCGGTTGGGGATGTGAGAGAAAGGTTATGAGTGTAGTTTGGACTCTCGGTGGTGTTTGGTGGGATATGCAGAGGTGTAAGGCACTGAATATTGAGGAGAAACCTAAGAAGTGTACTCATTGATCTGAATTTCCAGATATCGGTTGGTGGGCCCTATGTATGCAAAACATCCAACCCATTAAGATCCTTTTCCCTTGGATTTGTTGCCAGGCAGAAATGCTTTATCCATGAGTTCTGTTTGGCCAGAACTGATATCTTCAGAGTTCATGGCTCTCCTTTTTATCACCTTGTTAGGAACTCGAGGGTTGTTTCTGGGCTTAAGGGGAAAAGGAAAAATTTCCTTGTCTGGTCCTGTTTACATCTGTATCCTGGTTTTCCTTCAGCTCGTAGAGGAAGAAGGGCTGCAGAAGAAATCCTGCCCTAGCCAAATAAATACAGGTGTTCAGATTTGGAAGGTCTTTTTTGGGTAGGAGAATGTTGACCCCTTGGATCTTTGGAGAAAAAGTGCTGAATGGGTTTTCTTAGAGCCTGAATGTAGAAGAGAAATCACTTTTGTTGATTAATTTGTCATTTTTTCATGAGAACAAGATTCATGCTTTGTGTCACTATGTCCTCAGTGCTTGGAGAATACTCTGCACACAGGCTGTGCTCAGAAAATGCGAGTTGTCGATACAGATGATAATGGAAATGAATGTGCAATGAGGATAAAGTTGACATATTTATGCCTTTTATGTTTACATTTCCTTGCCGTCCAAATGCTTCTTGATGCTTTGGGTGAATTTTACTAGAGTTGAATAGGTGAGAGTGTCTTTAGTGCTAGCCACAGGCCGACAGAATGAAAATATACCCACTTCTTGGAGCTTCATTTTACATTGTGTTCAATAAGGATATTTTCTCAAAAGCTCTCACTCATCTCTAATTATGTTTTTCCCCTTTCCGTCAAATTCCGTGTAAAAACTGTCCATTCCTCAAGGTCCATCTCAAAGGCTGTCTCACCCATGAAGTCTTGCTTGATTTTCCCAACTAGAAATAATCTCTCCCAAGCTGTTTGTTCACATACCATTTTTATTTTTTCCTCTGTTTGTAGCACTTTTTTTAATGTTGGCTTTTGGGATAAGTACCTTGAGGGCTTCTTCATCTGGTGTCACCCAATCACCTTCACCACGCTGGGCTTTCTGGAATAAATAAGATCATGGTTACTCACCTCTCAACCTCTCCTTTGTATTCTGTACCTATTTACAAAGATGCTGTGATTTCAACAGAAAATTCAAGGTTGGCTCTAAAACTTATGAATGACCTTTCGGTCACCGTAGCAGGGAAACTAGTTTATGGATAAATCTGCATTTATGCGACTAAAACAGAGTTTAGGGAAGGGAGTGAGAAGGTCTTGGAATTAGGTAGCCAGAATTTATAGATCATTTTAGAGATAAATGGTGAAATGAAACTGCTAAGAGTTATTGCTGTCAGTCCAAATATAATAGTTATGCAAAAGGAATTGCCTCACCTTTGCTTGAGACAACTTCCTCTTGAAATTGGGCCTTGAATTGGCAACAGATATCTGTGGTGTGCCCATTATATCCTGGGCTGTGTTAACCTATGTTATCTCATTTCATCCTTACCACAAAGCTGACATTATTATTTCTGTTTCTCAGATGAACAGAGTGAGGACTAGAGAGCTCAAGGTCACACAGCTGCAAGCAGCAAGCCAGGATTCCAGCTTATGTCCTCTGATTCTAACTTCTGGTTCTTTAAATTATATAGAGCTGCCTCCACGTAAAAGAAGATAAGGGTTTATGTCGAGTGTAGAGGAACCTGTAAATACCACGTACTTTGAAACTTCAGCTAAAGTGACTTTTTTCTAGATCCGTTCTCTTTGGGCTTTGCTTTTGGCAAAGGGCAATGTTGCTTTCAAATGGAAAAATAGATCTCTACAAAATAATAATAGTAAAAAATTTCTAGACCTTAATTTAATTAAGTGAGGACAAAAGGTGAGAAATTCAGGGCACTGCTAATCAGCCTCTCTTTTATTTCACATGACAGTGGAGTCTTGGGCACCATCTTCTTAGCCTATTCCAACCATTTTGTAAATGTACTTCACCTCCAAACTTGAAGACTCTACTTCCTTTAAGAGGAAACGATCCTCTTCTCTCTGCTCACTTAATCTTGGGCATTCTGAAGATTACCCATTTTCTTGTACCTGTTTCTTTCTCAAACTCATTTGTAAATTACTATAGTGGAGACTAATGGTTAGGGTAAGAGAATGTCAGTCAGGACTACTGCTTTGTTGTGGGGTTTTTATTATTAACAGGAATCCTTATTGGTGTTCTATGCTGTATTCTCACTTCATTCCAAAAAGGACATGAGGGAGCTGGTTTTGTTTCAAATATCTGCATCAACTATTGACTCAGAGGGCAGTTTTATATAAAATAAACATATAATATAAAGGTTACATTTCCTATGTTTTAATTTTTCTATCTAAAAAGAGGCTATCTCTCGGTGCCTCATAGATTTCTGGTGCCTTAGCTTTACAACATGCATATTTTAAACTACTTTTCAGTAATTTGAGGCAAAGTGCTATGTGAGGGAGCAGCACTTGGCAAAGGGCCAGGAGACCAGGTCCCGTCGCAGCCCCGCCTGGGCTCCATGTGATGCAGGCAAGTTAGACAACCTCACTGAACTGACGTCCTCATCTCTAACATGAGGTCTTTATGGAGACAATTATTGTGTTGTGGTTTAAATGAGGAAACATAAAAAATCCCCTCAAACCATAAATTTAATATACACACACACAATATTATCATTAATAACTCCATCCTGCTCAAAATAACAGCTTCTCAGTGGCCTTCAGTTCAAACATCCACTCCCAGTGGGCAAGAGAATCAAAAATATGTGCTGGGGAAGACTGGCAGCAGTGGCAAAATCACCAGTGTTCCGAACGCAGAGCGGCACCAAGGCATTGTGACCTGTGGTTTTAATCTTTGGTCTGACTCCTTCTCAGGTTCTCTTTCACAGTATTTATCTAGAAAACTAGATAAATACTTGCCAGAAAGGACAGCAAGACTAATCTTTCTAGCTTTATGTATGGAACTATTTTTTCCAGGCTTATCTTTCATCTTTACGTGATTCAAGAAGAGTAGAGATGGAGATGGCGACACCAGCCGATGAAAAGGATAATGGGAAAGGCTGTTTCACAATCACGGCCTTTGGTCATGTCTCTTGCTCTGTCTGCGGTGCCCTCCCCACCTTACCTCACCTGCTTCACTCCTATTCTGCCTTCAAGATTCAGCTCAGGGATCTCCTGCTCTTCCTGAGTCCAGGTCTTCCTGGTCCCCCCAGGCTGGAGTCACTGCCCTCGTCATGCGCCCATAGCCCTTGGGTTTGAAATGACTCTTGCTGTGTCTCTATCCCGCCCACCCAAGGACATGAATTTCTCAAGGGCAGAAGCAGCCTCCACTCTCTATCCCACGTGTGCCTAACAGAGTGCTGGCACACAGTGGACACGTCATAAATAGCTGCTCACATGGTGTGAGTGCCTGTAGGCCCTGCGCTCAGTGCTTTATGTGCGTTAATGAATTTAACAGTCCCAGCCACTCTAGGAGGTAAGTATAATTACTATCTGCATTTTATGGATGAGGATACTGAGGCACGAAGAAGTTAAAACTTGCTTAGCTCGAGTGGCAGAGGCAGGATTCAAACCCAGCCATCTAGCTGAGCTCACACTCATAAGCTTTATGCTCTGCAGCTTTGTAGTAAATTTTTATGCATGACTTGAATGGTCAGAGACTTAGAAGAAACATATTGTGTGGCCGGTTCTACTTATGAGGATGGTGCAGGGAAGAGAAGAGAGTGCACAGCAGGATTAGAAGGGTGGTTAGAACTTGGATTTTTATGAATATTTGTGGACCTCATTCTCCTGATATGCTCATTAGATATAGGACACACCCAGAACCATCTTCCAGAAATGCATAGGAATGTGATTAGTGTAATTATTATTGTCGAGTTTTGCAGAGGATGAAGTGGGTTGTATTTCCAGCACTTGTACTTCTCAACTGCTTACAGAAATTGGAAAGTCACCTTTCCAATTCTTAAGTTTTCCTGGCCACCATCTCCTCCAGTGACACTTCAGGGAGGCTGGGGGCCTACTGGCCATACTCCTCCATTCTTTCTTCCTGCATCTAACATGGTGGCAGGTGCAGAAAACAGTGGTTGAGAACAAGATCTCAGGAGTCAGACAGTCAGGGTCTCTGTTCTGCCCCTTATTAGTTTACTGGGAAAATGTCTTCACTTCTCTGTACCCCCAGATTCCTCATCTATAAGATGAGGTAATAATTATTCTGACCTTTCAGTTATTGTGAGAATTAAGTGAGTTATTTCAATTTGAACAGTAGTTGTCACAGAGTAAGCATCCAATAAGTATTAACTACTATGATGGCCCCTGGTCCCAACCTAGTCAAAACCAGTTTGGGTGGCAAAGGTGTAATGCAAAGTTGTCCCATGTATGGGGCAGTCGTTTATGAACTAGAGGCTTCCAGATAAAGACTGGCATTAACTTCTTTGAGTAGCTCATCAATTCATAGCTGGCAAAAGAAGAAAGTATGGCCGAGAGCTGACATGTTCCTAGAATATTGAGAGAACATGAATTCTTAGTACAAAAAAAATGCAGAAGATGCCTACAAATAGGAGCCAATTAATTAAGGGTTTAAAGGTTGAAGTGAGTTTTGGGCAAAGTGACCATGAACTGATTAAACATAGGATAAAATGAGAAGCTGTAAGGCAACCTGCAACAAACAAACAAACAAACATTTTGAGAAAGAAAGAAAAATTTTCAGTGAAAGAAGGTAACAGAGACAAAGACAAACCAACCTGGATGTAATAATAACCATCACTTACATTTCTGGAGAGCTTTATCATTTACCAAGGGCTTTCTCATATATTTTCTTCCCAACACGTTTTTTGATCTTCCCAAGAACCTACTAGGAGGGATTCTGGGCAGGAACTATTATCCTTGTTTCACAAATGAGGAATTGAGGTACAAAGTGCTCTAGTGATTATCCAAAATTGTATAGTCAAGAAGAAGAAGCAGATGGAACTTAGTCCCAGCTTTTCTGAATCCCAGGTCTAGGGCTCGCTCTTCTCTGTGTCGGCCTTGGGAGAGCCAAGAAGAGGAACTTGTTACCTTGGGGGAGAAAGCGTGGAGGAACCCTTTTGGATAAACAAAGAATTTACTCTGAAAAGAAAAATGACTTTGGTGGGCAGGTGAGCAAATTTAGAACTAGTAAAGTTTATGAAACCTGAAAAGGCAAGGTCAACATATTATGCAAAAGAGATATGGGTTTTGCGCAAAAGAATTATTATTTTACTTCTCTATATTTCTTTACTTCCCCAAATTTACACAATAAAGTGCATTATTTTCATCTTCAGAAAAGATGAGACAGGAAATAAAAAAAGAAGTTTAATTATATCAGGCATTAGATAAAAGTAAAGGGGTAAAAGTCATCTCCATCAGGGCAAGAGGTATACCCTTACTGTCTTAGAAATATAACTGGGAACTGGTTGCTAATGTACAATCGCATACGTGTGTGTATAATCCGGATTCTGGTGTGGGTTAGGGAACAAAAAACCACGTTAAAATTGGAGAGGATTTTAAAACATTAATTAAGAGTCTAGTCAATAACCTCAGGTCTTCATGACAGATTCTAAAATGCCTCTCACAAGGAAGTGGTCACTGCAGGGCCAAAGGCTGCCATTTGAGAAAATCACAGAGGACTGGAAAGATATCTGAGGGCCAGCTTATAACCCTTTATAAAAACAGATGATGGCTGGAAATTACAAACTCACAAGCATAAATGTTAAATTGGAAAAATATTGAACCTAATAGTCAGTTACCAACACCTTGCAGAGACCAGGGCATAGTAACCATCAAAATGGCTTTTTAAAGAACAAAGCCTATTAGATCTGTGGTTTTGTGAGAAGGCCAGGCTTGGCAGGCTGTAGGAAACAGATACATGTAATTAAGAAAAAGTAATGAAAGTTTTAGATCTGACTTCCCCTGAGATTCTACCTTTTAAACAGGGAAAATGGAGTGGGTTAAATAGTTGGTGCTCAAAATGGAGCAATGGGCAGTGGCTGGTGGCTAGGGTGATGCCATGGAAGTGTGATTGGTTCTTATGTGGGGGGAGCTTGAACTCAGCCTCTATTAACATTCCCGACAAGGTGGGGACAGTGAAGTACTAGCCTGCCTCTCATGTCTGAACTGAGGAAGGGCTGTGCTCCTGTCTGGGGGGTGAGGAGGTGTTCTGCCAGATTGGCTTTGCAGCCGTGGGACACAGGAACAGCCCGTTACAGCCTCTGCAGGCCATGCTGCCACATCTGTGCCTTGCTCCCTGCTTTATCTTTGGCACCCCTCCCACTCCTGATCCACACATGCATATGATCAGCGATTCCTAAAATGTGTGCTCGCTTTTATGCACACTCCAGAAATTGCACACAGAGTATTAGGGGGCCATCCATGGCCGCCAGGTTAAGAACCCTTGCTCGAGACTGTGTGTCTGGGGCACACCCTGGCGGATATTCCTCCAGTTCTTTGTCCCTGGAAGGTAGGCACCGTGGGGAAGGATTTTCCTTGAGACCCCAACTCCTTAGTTCTTCCAGGATTAGCCAGCCTCATGGATTCATTTACAGAATGTTTATGAAGGCTTGTGGCCAAGCGCAGGGCTCCAGGCTCTCTTTGCTGTGGAATCAGGCATTGTGCCTGTCATCTGAGAGCTGACAGACCAGGAGCTGAGACTTGAGCAAAAATGGCTGGAGAAGGAGGCAGAATTGAAGTGTCTGTAAGGTGGTCTAAACCAAGTGATGGAGGAGCACTGGCCATCTGGCCTAGACGTGAGCAAGCCAGCAGGGTCACCTGGGAGTTGGGGGCTTCAAGTGCTTTGGAAGGGGTGAGTATAATTCAGATGAAACTGGCAGATGGGACACTAGCTTTATTACTCTCCCTACTACGTCATCCCTCCCCAGTCTACCCCAACTGGCTTCTTGAGTCTTGTCTGAGGCCCTGAGAACAAATTCGAACCCAAGATGAATTCTCCTTTGGGACCCCAGAGTGAGGATTTCTTAAGATTTCTGGTAGGATTCCCCGCCCTCCCAACAGAGTGGACATTATGGAGATAATCTTTTTGGATTCCCTCCTTACCCCTCTCACAATGGGAGCTTTGTCTCTATTTTCTATTGGGTGTCAGGCAATGCCTTTCCAGGATGCATCAGTGCCAGTATCCTCAGGATTTCTAGGCTGGAACTGCTGTGGCTTTTAAACCAAGGCAAACCTAGATTTTGAATAGCGTAAGTCTGGAGGTAAAGGCTGAAGCTGTATTATCACTGTCCAGAGAAGCAGCCTGTGAGAATCGAGAGCCAGGTCTTTGATGTCAAAGGAATTTGAGTTCAGAATCTCGAATTTGCCTCTCGCCAACGAGTGACCTTGGGTAAGGCATTTTATTTTTTGGCCCTCGCTTTCCTCTTCTGTAAAATGTGGGTTATGTGAAGGTCAGATGAGGTAAAGTATATAAAGTGCCTGGAACTTAGCTCCCTTACCTCTCCCATCCACATCCTATGAGCAATGCTGGCAAGTTCTCAGGAGAACAGGAAAAGGAAAAAGTGATGGTCCTTGCCGCCCTCTTCCATCTCCTATTTATCCCACACAAATGCCTACCCCAATCTATCCCTCAGCAGTCCTCCACTATGGCTCTAGAGCCAAGAGGAAAAGAAATATAGACGCTGGACATGTTTGTTTCTATGAGGGAGACAGAGTGAAGCGTGAAATCCAGTGGCCTGAGATCACCTCAGGGAAAGGGGAGTGTTTTGAAATACGTCCTGAAATTAGGTAAGTCTATGGGGGCAATCTGGAGAGACCTGGGGGCTGAGATCCTGGTGTTATTAGAGACAATGGCGGTAGCAAGAAAAGAGGGAGAGAGAAAAAATAGAGTTTGGTGGAAGCAAAGAGAGGTAAGTGCCATATCCAGGACATCAATTTCAACCAAGTTCTTTATCCTTTTCCTCCACTTTGTGGCTTGAGGAGGAAGAAAACAGGGAGGGGGAGAGAAAGGAAGAGGATGGGTGGAAAGGAAAGGGTAGAGGGCGAGTAGGCCGTCAGGAGGTTTCCACCTCTCAGACCATGGGGCCAGGACTGGCACAAACAGAGGGCCTGTCCAGTGTAGTCCCAGTGAGGGTGGTGCCCACTGCCCCGTCCACCTTCCCAGCCTGACCCAGGACGATGACAGAGTCATCAGCAGTTTTGGCATACTTCCGGGGAGAGTCAGAAAGCGACAGCTGCTCTGCCACCCTGGAAAGTCCTGTCTGGACTCCCCGGGAGTTTTTGCGACCTTTTTGTGGAGGTCAGCCAGCCCGCCTGCCGGCCAGCCCGTCCCAGCTTACTTGGGTGTTACAGTCCCTGTGATGATCCAGTCCACTGCTGAGCAGATGTGTGCCGTCTGTAACTTGCTCTGTGTACATATCTTTGTCTTACTTTTGCCTCTAAATGGTGGCAAACAGACATTTTGGGAAAGAATTAAGCATTATGAGTTCACAGAATGTCAAACTTTCAAATGGCAAATACAAATCAGTTTTGAATTTTTCGTGGTGTTACGTTATTTGTACCATGGTGCCTACCAGTAGCATAGGCAATTCAGGGTTAATCTTCTACAAAATGAATGCGGTTTGCTAAAATCTGAGTTTACCGAGTGCAGGCTGATGGGATATTGGTCCTTGTGAAACCCTTCCTTTTCCGTCAGAGAAGGGGTGGTGTACATTTAAGGCATTGGGTTCTGGTCTCCCTTTGGTGTCGGAATCATGGGTGGGAAGGAGGTGGGTGTGGAAGCAAGAAGAGCCTTCCTCTGCTCCTGTCTGGTTTCTCGGTGCCGTTGGGCTCCAGCCCAGATGCAGCTGGAGGACGAAGCTGCTGCCAAGTAAAGCCATGCTCCCTGCTGCTCACTGTGTGGAAGAGCCAGCTCGGTGCACGTGTGCATGTGTGTGTGTGTGTGTGTGTAAGAGAGAGCGAGAGAGAGACAGACGAGACAGAGAGAATATGAGAATATGAATGGGAAATCATTCCTTTGCAGGGTACAAAAAACTTTGCAGAAGGTTCACAAGGGTGCTGATTCTGATTTCCTGCTTGGGCACCGGTACATTTGAAAGGCTGCCCGGGTGGTTCTAATGTACAGCCAGGCTTGCGAGGTGCTGTTCCAGACCCTCTGCCCCGGCTCTCCCACTCCTGCTCCTTTGTCTCATGCATGCATGGTTCTGCTTTACCTCCAACAGTGCGGCTTGCAACATCCACTCTGAGGGAGGAAGACAGTCCCCAATTTCCTAAAACTCCTGGCCATTCTTGTCTGCCAGTCTACTGGACCCATGTTTCTAGAAGACATGGTGGATTGATTGGATAAATGCTCTTAACTCTGTAATTTTATGCACACAGCTCCTCATGCTGTGGAAATAACTGTTCTTAGATTTTTCATTGTAAGTGGATTGTTCAGATTGCCCAGAGGGAAAGAACTTTCTCTAATTTTAATAAAACAAGTGTTTATTTAGCTTTTCAGTTAAAATAGTCAACATTTTTGCTCTCTATTCTGTTTTCTGCTATATTTTAAAATAGACACCAAAGAAACTTGTTAACATGTTGGATTCATGGGTTTTTGCACATCCCATTTCACATCAACCACTTACCAGCTAAGATGCATCCTTCACTTCATCTACATTGCACCTCCGTCCAGATCTCCAGTGATGCTTTTCCCTAAATTATCATGTCTTTTTCACCCTCTCCCCCCGCAGACCTGGATTTGCCCTCCTTGTGACCTTCAGGCTTTGCTTCCTCTACTTCACTGTCACTGACCCTTGGCTTGTCGGGATGGAATCCTTTGTTGCTTCCCTCCCCTCGCTACTCTGCCACTTTACGTTTCATCACATTCTAATTTTATTTCTCCTTTACTGACCCATCAATTTGCACTCATATTTGCTTTTTTCTGTTCTGCCGCTCGTGCTACTAAGGGCAGATGAAGAAAGTCCCAGAAGTGAGCTCACCTGGGCTGCTTCAGAGTCTTCCTTCCAGAAGGCCATCCTCACTGGAAGATGGGTGACTGGCCTTTGTTTATGAGCCTCAGAATCACATGCCTGCCCAGTTCTTAAAACCTCCCTCCCTGAGTGTTCTCTTCTCCCTACTCCTGCTCACAGTTGATGGTCTCATCACACTTGGCTGAGAAAATCAACGCGCTCTGATGTAAATGTCCATAATCATTCTCTTTTCAACATAAACATTTGTGTCTGTCTTTTGTTTGCTGGAAACTTCAGAGCGGCCTTTGTTCCATCTTTCACAGCTTTGACAGCTTTTGTTTCTGACCCAATTCATCTTTTCATTAGGAGTTGTGCTGTCACACTCAAGGCCCCCCGCCTTTCCTGACATCATGAAAATTTGTCTTCCCACTGCTTCTTCACTGCTGCTTTCAGTGTGGTCACCCGAAAACCTTTATTTATCCAAAACAAAATTCATTTTCTTTCCCAATCCAACCCCTCTTTCTGGGGTCTCTATTTCTTGGCTGGTATCAGCATTCTCCCGGTGCCTCAGGCCTGGAACTTTGGGGATCTTGTATATCTCTCTAAAACTCTCTCCCCAGCCCCTGATGGATTCTATGGAATCTGTCTTCAATGTGATGGATGGATCACATTGGTGATGGATGGTAATTAGTCTTTGGATGGTGAACAGAATGCAGGCTACACAGAAACTGAAATACAGTGATGTATACCTGCAATTTATATAACGTTAGAAACCAATATTACCTCAATTAAAAAAAGTAATTAATTGAAAAAAATGTAACCGCCAAAAAAGTGCTTTTGCATATGATTTCTCCTGTCCACAAAAAGGCAGTAGAGCCTTGTGGTAAAAATCATTGACTGTGGAGCCAAACTGCTTGAAGTTGTCAGTTCCTCATGGTGGGACCTTTGAAAAATCATGTAGCTCTCTGAGTCTTAGTTTCTTTATTTATAATTAAATTAATTAATAATACCTATGAAGTGCTTAGAACAGTGCCTGGCACATCGTGAGCACTCAACAAAAAAATGTGAGGTATTATTACCTTGACACCAGAGATTCTCGACTAGGGATCATTTTGCCTCTCAGGGTATACTTTTCATTGTCTGGAGACATTTTTGAATTTCTTGACTAGGGGGAAGGGAGGCTACTGTCATTTAGTGGGTAGAGGCCAGGGATGCTGCTACACCTCCTATAGTGCCCCCGGAAACAATGATCCAGCCCAAATGTCAGTATCGAGGTTGAGAAACACTGCTCTACATCTTGGCCCCAGAAACTGCCACCATTTTCTCAAGGTGTAGTCTCATGCCCATTTCCGTTTTTTTCTCCATCCTCAACTCTTTGGAAGGCTCATTTTATCACGTGGTTTCAGTTACAAACTAATTTCGGTGGTTCTGAAATCTACATTTCCAGCATGCTGATTATGTCTCCAGTGGTTTTTTAGAAAAAATCTCCCCTGGAACATTCTGTCGATATTGGAAAATGTTAAAGGGGAAAAAAAGACCCAGTGTTCCTCTCCCTTCTCCATTCAAATGGCCACCCTTTTCCAACATTTCCATTGTTGCCAGTGGCACACCGTCCTGGCACTGGTTCCCACTGGCTGACTTTCCAAAAGCCCCCACTTCTAGTCTACACCGATTTCTGCCAGTTCTTCCTCTGCATTGTTTCCTTTGATCCTCATTTCCATTTCCATGGCTACTGCTTAGTGCAGAACTCTCCATGGCTTCCCCGCCTCCCCTTCTTGCCTGCATCCTCCACACAGCTGCTGGAATTGTCTTCATTAAACACTGTTTTCCTCTGCTCAAGAATCCACAGTGGCTCTCCATTACCACTTATTAGCAAAAGGAAATTCCCCATGAAGCCCCTTATGGACTGACCTCCCTCTCGCCTTGGGTCCCCACCCCAGCAGCCGCTAGCCTTTGTATTGGTCCCGACACGGTCGCTGGGCACTCACCTGTCTAAGCTCCTCTTGTCCTTGTCTCTATGCCTTGGCGCGTTATAATTTTCCTCTTTGGAAAGCCTTTTTCTCTCCTTTTTGCCAAACCATGTCTGTCACCTCTTTCAAAAGCTGCCTCAGTTTTGAACCCCCCTAGGAAACCTTCCCGAATAACCCACCAGATTCTCCTTGTGCTATTATTCAATATCTCATTTGGATCTTAAGTACTTATTAGACTCGGCCGACATTAATTTACACCTGCTGATATGTACAAAAAATCCCTAAGTATTTTTAAAGCTTTCCCAAATGTGTACATTTCATTCCTCCCCCACCTTTTTTCATTAGTACATCTTTTTTTTTTAAAGCTAATTCCCACAGCCCAAGTAAAGTGCACTGGATATAGCAGGGCTTCAGTAAATGATGTCTCTGTAACTGTCTTTCTTTTTTTTCCTCAAAGCCCAGGAGGAACTCCAAGGGCATATTTTATGGGTGACTTTAAAATAACCTGCTCTTCTCTTTGTGTTTGTGTTAGTGATGGGTGGGAGGAAGAGGAGGAGGAGGAGGAGGGGGAGGAGGAGGAGGAGGATTAGGAGAAGGAGGCAGCATGTCTGGATTTGCCAAACACAAGGCAACAAAATGGCTCTGCTAAAGAGACTGCCAGCAGGAGCATGGATGTGGTGTGAGAAAAACACACCAGTGCCACAGCTTGGGCACTGGCCAAAGGAGAACCTTCACAGGGATAAAGGAGAGAAGTAGGAATCTTAAGTACTTATTAGACTCTGGATGTTTTAACTCATGAGGGTAACAACTAGCTATTGTTTAGCATTTTG
This sequence comes from Equus quagga, assembly GCF_021613505.1. Taxonomy (NCBI): domain Eukaryota; kingdom Metazoa; phylum Chordata; class Mammalia; order Perissodactyla; family Equidae; genus Equus; species Equus quagga. Next base: position 43,970,795 of record NC_060267.1, read on the forward strand.
CAGCAAACAGGGCAAGCTTAAATATATTATCTTGTTAGATTTATGAGGAAGATGATGATATTCCATTCTGCAGCTGAGGCAACTACAGCTAGGAGAGATCACGTGACTTGGCCCTGGGACTCAGGACCATTGTGAACTCAGGGCTCCCCCACTGCGCCCCACTGCCTTGTCTTACTCTGTAAGATAAGGCTTTAGGGGTCACCTATCCGGTTCAATGCCCTTATTTTACAGACTGGGCTGCTAAAGGATTCCCTGATGGCATTAAAGTCCATTATAACTAAAGCTGGGCCTCAAATTAACTCCTAATTAGTGCTCTTCTCACTTTATCACCAACACTACATTTTATTCCTAATCCAAGGTGCAAATTGATCTCTTCATGACAACTTTCAGACCAGTGCTGTCCAATCGAACTCTCTGCCGTGATGGAAATGTTCTGTATCTTTACTGTCCAATGTGATAGCCGCTAGCCACATGTAGCTAGTGAGATTGGAGATTTTAAATTTAAATGGTCACAGGCACTTGATGGTTTCCACATTGGACATTGCAGCTCGAGACTCACTATTTTCTCATACTTGTCAAAATTAGTGATTTGCCTAATCTGGGTTTTCATCTCATCTCCCTTCCCTTTTCACCTGCTGGGAGGTCACAGAAAACCATGAGGGACCAGAATGTGGGAGCTTGCTGGAGACCGGCTTGCTCAGAGCCTGGATCTTCTGCAGGAGAGAGGAGAGAGCTGAGACAGCTGACTGCTGTCCGGTGTGGGAAGCGTTTATGGGGAAGACACCGCCAGTTCCCGGTCTCCTGCCTCCCAGCAGCCCCATGCGAGCTCAGCGCTCAAACCTGTGGGGCCCTTGGCCTCTTCCCACAGGAGATGGGCTGAGGAGCGAGCTGAACTGCTTGTCAGAGGTTGGTGTGGAGGGGGCTCTGACGTGGCATTGTGGCAGTAGGCTAGTCTTCTCCATGTGGTCCAGAGGAAGCTTTTTAAGGAGATGTGAGTTCATTTGGTGCTTCTGTCTTTAATTTCCACTGAAAAACAGCTCAGAAGTACCTTATAGCTGACGCCTCTCTTTACAGGTCTCTGCCTCTCTCCTGTGTGTTTGTGTGTGTCCGTGAGTGTATACACATACCTTTCTTCCCATACCTTGCCTTGCTTCAAAAGTACTAGTTATTCTGCTTACTGAGGCTGGACTCCCAGAAGAAGCTCCTAATGGCACGCTTGTTACTGCCTAGTCAGGTGGAAGCATCAGAAAATGACAAACCCCCAAGAGAATAGCTAATGAAAGCGATAGGTTGATGGTTTGGCCTGACCCTCTCTTCGCCTGTTTCTTTCCCATTTCTTGTTCACATATTCTGTTGAACTTGAATTTTTATCTAATTCATTATTTATGCCTACAAGAAAAAAAATACTGAATTCCCTTTAACCTGTGGGGCATAAGGCATTGGGAGCTCTCACCCTAGATAAATGGAGTCTGATTACGCATGGAAATGAAGGATAGAAGAAGAAAGAACTTTTCTTAGAAATTTGGTCTTTAATTACAGGACTAGAGGGAGGATTCTGAGCTCTGCTTCCCTGAGTCCAGAGAAATTGTGAAACAAGATAACCTTGACATTAACTATTTAAGAGACACAGGCATCCATGTAACATGTATCCTGTTGCTCTTTATTGCCATATACATTTATAGGAAAGAAGAAGTTTGTTCTTCAGCAGCTCACGGGCTTACTGGTGAACCCCAGGAGACATTCCAGGTTTTGTTCATGATGTCGCAGCTGATTGCTGGGCAGACAGATGTGACACCACACAGGGCATCCAGAGTCCATACGGAGTGAACAGTTGGAGGCAGTGACTTGGAGAACAAGGCTCTTGTTTTCAGACTGAGGCTTTTAAAATGGAGCGAGGGTAGGAGGATTCAGGGCTGCTGACAGAGAGAAAGAGTTATTGCCCTGATGAGAGATTTTTGCAAAATTCTCTCTGAGGAATATGGATTTTAAGAACATAACTCAAATTGCCATGAGTTGTCTTTTAAATCAGAGATCTAATCGCATCTGCCTTCTCCAAAACCTTTAAAGGCTCATTATTGCATGCAGAATGAAGTCCTGCCTTTCCCTGCTGGCGCTCACAGGCACCCGAGGTTGAGGTTTGGCTCTCAAGGGCCTGTGCAGCCTCATCCCGGCCCACGGCCCAGCTTTCTCCTCTCCCCTCTGCTCTTCTCTTCTGTGTACTCAGCGCATGTGCTTGCCAGACTTCTGGCTTTGCTCAAGCTGGTCCTTCATTCCTTCAGTCAGGCACATCCCACCACCCCCCACACCTTGGCTTCATCAGAATTCTAGCCCTTCTTCAAGGTCCCATTGGAATCCCATCTCCTCTCAGAAGCCTTCCATATCCTTCAAACAGGCAGCACATTTCTCCCTCTTCCTGCCTTCTTATGTATCACTCTGTGTTCTCCATGGTGCTTGTCACTGCCAAGTCTTATTTCAGAGTTATTAATATATGTGTCTGACACCACCACTTGATGGTGGGCCCCTGGGGGGCCAGGCTGCATCTTGTTCATCTTCATATTCTGCGCAGTATCTAGAAAAGCGCGTTGCATACAGTAGGCATCATTAAATGGAACTGTTGTTCGTTTCTTCGCTGAAACAGCTGGCTGCTTCCCTTTATCTCTTCATTTACCTTTTATACCTGGTTCAGGGTTTCTAAAGATTGTATAATCTATACGGGCCCAAATTTGAAATTGAGGTAAGGAAGAAACCTGCCCCTGTGTCTGTGATGAATTCTGCCCAGTTCATCTCAAAATCATTCTGAAGCAGAACTAATTTTAGCTAAGTAGAATAAATATATTTTGCTTCAGTTAGAACTGGTTCAACTTGTTTCTCGTTCTTTCAGTTCATCAAAGTAAAGTTTCAGGTTTGAATGCCTTGCAGGTTCAACTCTGTTTGGATGGAACCAGAGTAGTGATTTAGGCCAGATGCTGAGCTTGCTGCAGACGTGTCCCCACAAGACTTTAGTTCTTGTTGTTGGCCTTTCAGCATCTTTACTGTCATTTCAGGGTATTGGTTTTGGATGAGTGTTTTCCTAGATTATGTTCTTGAATAGTATTTAGATTTATTTACAGGTTGAATCCTGTTAAAAGAGTAGCTTGAACACGAAAATCTCTCTACTACCAATGAATGCTAGGTCTAAACATATGACTCACTTGTCTCAAATAACTGTCAGTTGAATACAATTTTTGAACTTAAAATAATTTATGGTCAAAATGTTTATAGTTTAATGCTGTCTTTCATTTCCTTTAAATATCTTAAGGAGGTTTTGTTAAATCAACAATTTTGTTGAATCCTCTTCTGGGAGAGGAAAGAGACAGGGGATGGTGAGTTGAGGGAAGAATCATTTATATACACCTGAAAGCAAAAAGGGCACTAGTCTGCCTTTACCCTTCCCTCTGTCAGCTCTATCATGAAGGTATTTCTCTGGCCTGGAAGCTTTCCCCGGTGACGGGGAACTTGGCAGACTCAGTTGCTCAGATTTTTCACTTTGTGACCAACTTTGTGCTCCTTTTATGTCATAAGATTTTTTTTTTCCCCTTCAAAGAAGAAAAATTCTCTTTTCATATGTTTTTGAATGTCCCCAAATGGTTCCCTTGAACCTGGATGGGGCTCAGTCTGCAGATGGCCAGGCTTACTTGTAAGGGTCCAATTACAAACACTCCTTATTTACCTAGAGCAGTGGAGCCAGAACTGCCCTGAGTTTGGTAGCAGAGCTCTCACACTAACCTGATGCCTGGCTTCATCCTCCTTGTGTCTCACCCTCAGCATCAGGGGCTGGTCCTTGCTGTGGACCTGGCACCATGCTGTCTAGCCTGACCAGTCCCCTTGGTGAATCATGTAGCAAATATTGCTTGTTTGTTTGTGTTGGTCATTTTTGGTAGGGGGGAGAGGGGACTGAGGTGAGACATTCTGGATCAAGCTCAGTGTAGGTTAGGCCTGGACCTATTGGGCAGATTAGATCTGAAAGATGGGTCATAGAATGTTAGTGCTGAGAGGGACAGCTCATTGTGTGGCTGAGAACACTAAGGCCCATGGACTAAGCAAATGTCAAAGTATATAGCTAGTGCCTGGGCCAGGGCTGGAACTCAGGCTCCCTGATACCCATTCCAGGGCTTTTTAAATGACATCAATGATCTATGTGTTCTTTTGATCCCATGTTTTTGGCTTTTTTGTTGCTGGGAAAGATTCATGCTGAGCTAACATCTGTTGCCAATCTTCCCCTACTTTTTTTTTCCTTCCAAAAGCCTTGGTACCTACTTGTATATCCTAGTTGTAAGTCCTCCTAGTTCTTATATGTGAGCCACCACCATACAGTGGCTACTGACAGATGAGTGGTGTGGTTCTGTGCCTGGGAACTGAAGCCAGGCCACCAAAGTAGAGCACATGGAACTTAACCACTGGGCCATAGGGCTGGCTCTGATCCCATGTTTTGATCACTAAAACATTTTGGAATATTTATCCCCAATAGGTATAAATTTACTATATAGTCAGGAAAACAGAGCCCACACCAGGTAGTTTGAACAGGAAAACTTAATATTGGGAATTAGTTACAGAGATTGGAACAGCTGAAAAGCTAAACAGGGCATGGCCAACCCCATATGCAACCCCAGATCAGCAAAGCAGGAAGTCACTATTGACCTTTGGGTGACAGAGAACACGATGGAATTGTCTTTTGGGAACTGGAACAAGTGATGGCTACTTAGCAGAGAATGGAAACCACAGCAGAGATACAGCCACTGGGAAGATGCTGACCATAGCAGAAAGAGAGGGGGAGAAAATGTCTTAGCTGCCTCTCTTTGGCAGTACCTTCTTTGTTTAAATGTAGCCGGAATCTATTTGGCAACAGAGCCTGGGAAATGTGGTCTGTAAGATTATTCCCCCTGCAATATAGAGCCATGCAGAGGAGGGGAGTAGGGGAGCAGATCTCAGAGCAAACAGAAAAATTGAGGCAGATTACTTTCCAAAGAAGAGAGCGACAATATGTCCCATCCCACCTGCTCTTCTGCAATGGGACCTAGCCACTTCCCATCATGGGGTGGAGCCTAGTGTCCACCTCTTGTGTCTGGGCAGTTTTATGACTGCTTCCATCAACCAAATATGGAGAAAGAGACACTAGGTGGCTTCTGAGGCTAGTCAGGAAAGGCCATACGGCTTCCACTTCATTCTCTTGGTATGCTTGCTCTCTGGACCTCCAGCTGCTGTGCTGTGAGAAGCCATATGGAGAGGCCATGTGTAGGTGCTCCAGTTAATAGTCCCAGCTGAGCCCAGCGCCAGCACTGTAAGTTAAGAAGTTCCAGGGGCGGCCTCATGGCCGAGTGGTTAAGTTCAAGTGCTCCGCTTTGGTGGCCCAGGGTTTTGCTGGTTCAGATCCTGGGCGCAGACATGGCACCGCTCGTGAGGCCATGCTGAGGCGGTGTCCCACATGCCACCACTAGAAGGACCCACAGCTAGAATACACAACTATGTACTGGGGGATTTGGGGGAGAAAAAGCAGAAAAAAAAAAAGATTGGCAACATCTGTTAGCTCAGGTGCCAATCTTTAAAAAAAAAGAACTTTTAAAAAAAAAAAGAAAGTCGAGATGATTCTAGCACCCAGCCCTTGGAGTCGCCTCCCAGCTTTTTGAATCTTCCCAGCTGAGGTCCCAGAAGTTGTGGAGCTGAGACAAGCAATCTCACTGTGCCCTATCCAAACTCCTAACCATCAGAATTTGTGAGCATAATAAAATGATAGTTATTTTATGCCACTAAGTTTTGGAGTGGTTTGTTATGCAGCCATACATAATTGGAACACAGTGACCAGGATGTTTGTTTAGCACATAATTATATGTGTATACCGTCTAATATGTTGTGTCCATTATAAAGCACACACAAAACCAGAAATTAAAAATGGGTGAGATAAAGTTAAATGTAAAATGACGTTCTAACATTTTTTTCCTACACCTAGTGAATGGTCTTGCCCAGCTCCTGGGGTGTTGAAGACCACACATTATTCTATACATTGTATCCAAGGCCAGAAGAGGATGGACTATGATATTTCTGGTCTTCTAAATCACCAATGACTGCTTCAACAGTCTGAGAGGAAAAAAGAAAGATTGTGGGGGGCATTGATAGAGTTGGGAAGGACACTGTGGAGGTGCCCAGGGAAGGTATGTAGTAAGGAGAGAGACAGGTAAATGTGGGTGAAGGAGAAGTTCTGTGAGATGGAAAACAGAGCTCCTAGACAGGGTGGAGATCATCCTAAAGCAGAATTAGGCTTTGAGGATATTTAGTTTCACTTCTGTGTTGCCATTCATGAGGCCTCTCTGTGGATTTCTGTGTATACTGTATAATGATTAATAGATAAGAATGTTGTGTTACAATTTCATTAACACAATGGGAACTATTACTGAGAGCCGATTCTAGAATTGAGTGCCTCAGAAATTTGAATACTTTTGGAAAGAGATTGGGTTGAGTCTTTTTTCTAATATTTCTCACTCCCTTTAAGGAAGCAAATGATATGCACATATAGACACATACTTAAAGTCCTTATGTACATTTTTATTTTTGTATCATTATATCATGTAGGCCTCTTCCTTCACTGCTCCTATCCAAAAATGCAACAAAGATCTTTGGAGTTCTTCCTTCTTACTGCTATATATATACATAGATCTACTGTTAACATAAAGTATACTTACATATAAAACCCATAAAATAAACATATCTAATCTATTGAGAGTATTGAGGGGAATTAATAAATCTATAAAAATATATATATATATATATTTTTACTTAGTCCCAATAAAGTCTATTTAGCACCTTCTTACTATGAATTTCCTTATAGGAACCATGCAGGTCAACCAGCTATGTTGTGTGGTGGCCAGCCACTGTTAGGGGTGTGGTTTCACCGATAAATTAGACTGTGTCCTTGCCCTTGAGGAGCTCACAGTCTAGAGGGAGAGATGGACAGATGAATGGGTAATTATATTTTGTGTGGTGGGTGCTGTGATGGAAGGAGGTATAGTGTGCTCAGGAGCATGTGGGATGGACACTTAGTTTCCATGAAGTTTTCCTAGAGTTTTGACAAATGGGGGCAATTATGTAGCTCTACCAACCATGAATCACATATGCTTGGCTTTTGGATGCAGTGAGCTTTCTACAAACAGACTGAAACTTTTGACTTGAGTATTCTGTTAACGAGACAAGCTAATTTGCCCAATGGGACCTCTTCACCCCTTACATTTAGGCTAAATGCTTTTCACATTGGATTTTCTTATTCCAGTCGCAGGATTCCCGTCTTCCCCTGGAATGAATTCTCTCTAGCCTATCTACCAAGCAGAGAGACTGTTCAGGGCTCAATCTATTTTTTCAGTATTTCTAGTTCATTTCTGGCCTTGGCCAGTCTGCATACAGGAGTTTCCCTATACCATGTCTAGGGTTGCCAGATTTAGTGAATTGGAACATGAAATGCTCAGTTAAATTTGAATTTCAGATAGACAATAATTTTTAAGTATGTTCCACATAAGTATGTTCCAAGTATTGCAATATTTGCATACTTATGCTAAAAATATTTGTTGTTTATCATTGAAATTCAAATTTAACTGGGTGTCCTGTATTTTATCTGGGAAGCCATACCACCACTCTCCCTTTGCTTCATTCTTCTTGGAATGTTCACAAGGGAGTGGGAAGTGTTTGCAACTTTTATCTCTAGAAGCACCACTTCTGGAGTGGAGATTTTGTCCTTCATTTTCCTCTTTCCTGGTCAAGCTTAGTGTTTTTCTATGTTGCATGTGGCTAGGCCTGTCAATCAGAGCAACTGTGCTGAGCTTATTTCTGATATGGGCTCTGGTGATAATAAAAATCTGGCCTCTGGTTAAACTGCTTCTACCAAAGCAATATTGTACCTAAAACTTATTTTGCTCCATAAACTTGAAGTGGAAACTATTTATAAGGAATTGCGCCTGAAGCATGAGTCTGAGGCAGGAATGTAGACTCAAGGAGCAAAGGGCATTCACTGTCTTAAAGGGGTCTGAGACATCTAATCTGACAGATCAGAAATCCTTTTCGTTTATTTCTTTGTTGTTGACTGTTATCTGATAAACAAGATCTCTGGGCAAGTAACTTCTGGTTAGGCAAGGAGTCAAATAGAAGCAACGACGATAATTTATTGAACATGCGGTTCATGCCAGACACCGTGCTAAATGCTTTCCACACAAGTTTTTATTTAATCTTCACAATAATTTAATGAGGTAAGTTCTTTTATCACCCTCATTTTCCAAGTTAGGAAACAGGCTTTGTTGTTAAGTAACTTGCCCAGGGTCGCATCCTAGGAAGTGGCCAAGATGGGATTTGAACCCAGGTTAGTCTGACTATAGAGCTCCCACTTTTGACTAAAGCACTACACTGCATGGAATTAGGTCTGGCTAGGGGGTCTCGGTAAACAGTTGTGGGTTAATTTGCCTACTCTATTTTCATGCTTTCTAACAAGGAGGGATCCTTTACAAACTCTTCAATAACTGCTTCCAGTGTGTGATGCCCCATTTTGACAGGCTACTCTTCCATATGTTAATATAGTGTTTTTCCTCTGCAGTATAAAACCATAACTTAGCTTCAGTGGAAATAGCAAACTGATCAATGTCTTCTATATAAAGTGGTAACTTTTCTTTTTCCTTCAGCCATCTAGTCTTTCCTCTTAGTTTCTATAATCAACAATCATGATCAAAGATAATTCAAGTACCTGTTTCCTAATGTTTGGTACTCTTTGTTGTTCTCTTTTGAATTCCTCCTCAATTATACGTACTGAGTGCATAATAAATATGAATTTGATTGGTTTGGTTCTTGCAGGCGTCTGTACTGCAGAGACGGCATAGCCTGGTATGTATTGAGAGGTGGGTATTGTTTTGCTGATTCCCTTGAATCTATATCCATCTCTTGTTTCTCTCATCACCCATCAATATGCACCACATTGAATGTACCTTCTTGATAACTGTGGTTTGTGATCTTACTCAGTAATCCCAGAATATGTAAATGAATAAAAGGGTTTGTTAATAATCCTGGGTCCACTATGGGATGCCTGACACCCTGGTATAGAGGCTGGTGAGAGTGTAGATGTCATATGTGGTATGACCATAAGACCGTAGAGCTCCTCACACCTGAAGCACCCCATGTCAGTGGCTGTGAGCTGATTGCAGAATGCCCTGCAGCTTTTGTGCTTTAAGTCCTTTGAAGACTTCAGAGGCCCTGTTGTCCGTCTGGTTGGTGTTCAGATCGAGGGTCTTGGAAACCTGTGGCAGCCCAAGGAAAAAGAAACGGGAAAAGGGAGAGGAAGAGTTTCAGAGGCCCTGGAGGATGTGGGAGAGCCTTGGAGGTGGAACAGCTGGGAACTCTCTTTTGAGATTTCCTGGTAGCAGGCAGCAGCTTCTGGGATGTCTCTCATAACTTCCACCCAGCTCAGGTGTACTTGCTGTCCAGGCTGAAATGCAGACCAGCTTCTCCCTTCTCTTCCGATTTCTCTTCAGGAACTCTGGGTTCTTTAGCTAGTGGAATCATTCCTGACTTGTATCCCCCAGTGTCCAGCAACCACACAGATATTTCTGCCATTGCCAGCTGCAGGGATGAGTGGCCTGCCCTGCTGCTATAGGGAAAGTAGTAGGAGTGCCCTCTCAGCCTAATTTAGCCACATCCTCTTTTCCCAAGCACTTAGTTCTTTCAAAGAAAAAGTAGTCCGCAGTAGTATGGCGAGTTTGTGGTCCCTGGGTTCCTGAGTAGCTGCCCATCAGTTTAGAGGGACAAAAGTGCCAGTGACTCCAAATTGTCCCTCTGTCCCCAGAGTTCTCATTAGTCAGTGATTGTCTTCGTTACACCTGGGCTGCCTGTCTGAGGACCACGACTTCTGAGTCTTCACTGTGAATCAAGACGCACCATCTTTGGCATGCCAATGGGCTTGATGTAACCTACATTAAGAGGAATTCAAATTTTATAACTAGAAGTTAGAAGCTCCTTGCAGAATCCAGGTCTCTTAAGTCTTAGCTCCTCTTCCCTTCAGAAACATGGCTTTTGAATGAATAGTCTTTGTTAAGTCACCAGTGTTGGCTGTGCCACCACCAACTGTGTTACAATCTTTGGCATCAGAGCAGAACCGGATGACGCTGGCAAAAATGAATTTAAGAGGATATTAAAAAAAGAAAACCTAAGACCTAAATCTATAGGACTGTGCTTTGTCTGTGAACAAAGAAAAATAGGACTTCTTTGCTTTTTACAGTGCTGTCTCAGCAAGGTACACATTTCAGCATCTTTAGTCCCCCCAGAGGACTAACAAAGGTTTGTGGTTCTTTCATCGCAGTACATTTTGGAATTTAGCATTTAAACATATGGGGCAGAGTTGGATTGATCCTTATGAAAAGAAAGCACTTACCCGAAGGATCCCCCCTGGCAGGAACTTCTTTAGGCTTTTGCTATGAGGCAATGTGGCTATATTTGCCCCAGAACCTTCTTTTTTGTCTCCATTCAACAACAGTTTGGCATTTTGTATTGTATTTGCCCATGTGCTAGTTTTGGGTATCATCTTCTCCTCCCCCAGTAGCACTTTTTCTACATTTAACTGAAAGATTGTTGGCTTTTGAGTGAATAAATGCCATGCTTTCAGGGTCTAGGTGGAACTATGACAACTTTTGCCATAGTTTTCTTGCAGGGATGTCCTGAGGAGATTGAAAGAACAATTTCAGTTTAAAAATGTGCTACTTCCTTCATTCTGGGACAGGCCAGTAAACCTAGAAGGTGATAGATGACATGAGTTTAACATTGTGGAAGTGATCTGGAGAAGAATTCATACTTCATCCTCAGCTTTGCACTGTATGTCAGCGATGGTTGCCATGGTGATGTTTTTGGTGTCATCAGCAAAGGATTTGGGCTGCAAGTGGGAAATGAGCCACAGCTGGAGGAAAGGTCCTATAGGATCAACAGCCACTTTTTGTTAGGGTTTCAAGTTGAAAAGGGGAGGCTGGAATGGATTATGGAAAATATAAGGTTCAGAATGGAGAATGTCCAAGGAGATGTTGAGATATTATGTTGCAGGATATGGGATAAAATTGCTATTGGATGTGTGAAGAAAATGTGTGTGTGGGGTTGCAGCTGTCTTTGCTCCTGTCATTGACCACAGTCCTCTAGTGAGGGGAACCTTGGTTTTTGAGCTGTGTTACAACTGCCCTGGCAAAGGCTGGTTCATGGGCTTTGCTGCTTGCTGGGCCAAGCTGTTGACTCACCCCTATTGGGAGATAATGAGGAGAAAAAAGCAAGGTGCGGCCTAGATTGGTGTTAACCCAGGAGAATTCACATAGTGAGCCTCAGCCTTTTGCTACTCTGGTGGTATAGACAGGGAGGGGTACGTACATTCAGCTTCGTGATTTATTAGCTACACTGTCGGTGGGAAAAATAACAGGTCTGCAGTGTTCCACAAGTTCTTAAACACAGCATCCTTCAAACTGGAGAACAGATCCTTTTGTGAGCATGTGAGGACTTTTCATGGGGTATGGAGGCATGAATAATTTTAAGGGACTTAATTTCCACCAGTTTTCTAGTGTATTCTTTCCTAAAACCCATCTGCATGAGAAAGTCCTACCTCCTCTTTCATGGTTGCCCTTTTCTTGCTTTATAAAAGAAAAGCATATTTCTCATTTACCCAGAACTTTATTATGTGCATTGCCCTCAGGTGAAAAAACTTCCAGGGGGGCCACAATCAGGGATAATTAGAAATATTGGTGGAAGCAGAAATTTCCTTTATTTAAGACACCATAAAGTACCCCTGTATCCAGCTTATTAAGGGACATATTTCTAATAAGATTCTACTACTTATGTTTAATACTCATCTGTCAAAATTTGTATTTGTGTTATTGTCACCAAATATTTACACATAATAATTGTAATACTATCTCAATCCAGAACAGTGAAACACTGAGAGCCCGTGATTACAGATAATACAAAATAATAGAAAACTTCAATTTCTATACATATTTTGGTTGCAAAGAAGTATGATAGAGAGTGGTCATTAAAGTACCTTCAAGCATAATCCACATTACATATCCATAAAATCTTGTGAGGGAAATGAGAGAGAAATACAATGTCAGGATAAAAAAGGAATAATATAAAATTTGCGATGCTTAGAGAAGAGCTTAATCTTATATTTTAAAAGTGGATGGTGGTAGATATAAAGTTACTATGGTATTTATATTTCATTGAATACATTTAAAAGAGTGATGGAACAGTTTACTTTAAAATGTTAATATTTACTATCTGTCAGAAATTATATCCTTTGCAACCATTCAGATTATGGTGAAAAAAATTTTTATGTCAGTTTAAAAATGGGCACAGGGTGCATAATTTTTAAGAATCCTTTCAGTGGGTAACTGAGCCAAAAAGTTTAGACATTATTCACCTCTCTCCCCCCCAGTTTTTGTATCTTTATACTAACTTCAAAACCTGACTTTCCTTGTTTCCTCCTTTGACCCACCAATATTTTTATTCAGTATCTCCATGGAGTGGTCTACATCATCTTCTGAAGTTCCTAAGGAGCTGCTTGCCTCCATTTCCAAATCAGGCTTGCTCATCCGCCTCCTTACATTACCATACGGTTGTAATATGGGCAGTGTGGTTTGGCATCCTAGACTACCCTGTTGGGCATCTGCACAATCATTCTTTGGAATTAAGCCTAGTGATAGCTGGTTTACTTCCGAGTATGAATGCATCATACTATGCTTCTGAAATCAATGTCAGGTGAAGAACCACTTGTTTCTGATACCTAATCTCATAGACTTCAGTTAGGGTTGGACTGACCTGTTTTTGCCACTGCCCTTATACTGTTGATTCTGTTCCTTTGACAAAATAGACTACTGTAGCACTCATGGGAGTCTGAGCCATCACCCTCATTGACTCTCATACGGCCCGTCTCACTGTAGTGTTGCCATACCTGTGGGTACTGGTGCTGTCAGGGTGCTCTGTGGAAAGGCTGCCCTGGAGAGAGAAAAGCAGAGGTGGTATATAGGAAATCTGCTGTCATTGTGTTCACAGGAACTTGACACTGTCCTAACAGGTAAGACAAAGGTTCAGGTATGAGCACCTGTACTTAGTTCCTAAAGAAGCTTTCTTTGGGATCACACAGGTGGAGCCAGGCTTAGGCAGTAACATCCAGGAATGCAGCAAGAATCTGTAGTGATACAGACGACACAGCCATCAGAAAGGAAGTGTAGTTAGTTAAAAAAATTGTAACACCTCATAGAAATGCTTACCCTGCCTCTTCTCACTCTTTCTAACATCATAACAATGACACATTCGATGGATTAAGCAGCTGGAACAAGAAGATTAGCAGGTACTTTGTTAGCATTTTGTTTGGTGGGCCTGTAGCTGTTGTTTCAAATTTTTTTGGCCTGCCCCAATTTGTTTCAGACCTTAGACCTCTAAGCCCCTATTTAGTATTAGTGCAAACTTAGGAATTTGTATTGAATCCCTCTGTTCTTGAAAAGCACATAATACTAGAAAAGCAGTTTATTTTTCTAGCTATTGCCATCTGTGAGGTGAAGTGATGTACGATCAACAATTCACGGTTTACAGGAACCACATGAATTAACTTACCCAGTAGTCCATATCCTGGAAAAATTAAAGCTATGAGCCTGTAAGAAAATCGGTAACTGAACCGATGGCCCACAGCTCGCCCTCTCAGCTGGGAACCTATACCTTTCTTTTGTGTTCTAGATTACCTATCATGGTTTAAGACACAGAGTAACTGCATGAAAAATACTTGAATAATTAGGTAAAAGCCTTAATATTTCTCTCTTAAAACTGGAAGAAATGTTTCTTCCTTGGACTCAAGTCAGATCTGGGTTCATATCACTGCCCGTAACTAACTTCGTGACCTTGGGCAAGTTATTTTACCTTGCTGATACTTGCTTTTATCATTTGTAAAATAAACAGTAAAAAGTCTACTTTTGTAGTTGAGAGGACTAGAGAAAGAAAACGTGAAATACAAAGTAGGTGCTGAGTGATTATTACCATTTTCCTCAAAAGCATCTTAAGAAGTCTTTCCCTATGCATGGGGCCATGCTTGAACCTGGCATACAGAGGCGCACAGCAGACCACCCAGCTATAAGCAGTTAAAGCTGACTTACATGGCTCTACGGCTCTTGGGGAGCTATACTGGGGCAGGGGCAAGGATTCTACCTGGGGTAGCACATGGTAGTCATTTGGTTCTTTAGGCTGTGAAATGTTAGGTTGTATGACTGAGATAGTGGTCTTGAAATTGTCACCTCTCCTCAGCAGCGTGTGGTCAGAGACGGGTTTTAGGAGATCACTGAAGGTGCTTATTATGGGGAGGGTGTGTGGCAGTTCAGAAGCTGATGTTTTCGATTTGAGGAAGGATATAAGAGAACACCTAGATGGGGATGGATAAAATTAGATCAAGTGGGTAATAAATAGGCCCATCTGCATAAAATTGTCTTTTCCAATGAAAATTAAGGAAAAGTAGGCAAATCTGGATATATTGATAAAGAAATTTATGTTCATCCATTCATCCATTAATTCAATAGATATTTCTTGAGTATATTCTATGTGCCATGAACTGTGATAGTGCCAGTGATACAGCAATGAGCAGGCGAGGCCAGGTCCCTGTCCTCCTGGAGCTTTCAAGTAATGGGAGAGACAATGAACAAACAGATGTGAATATGATGGTATCAGAGAATGATAAGTGCTGTCAATAAAGCTGAAGACTGAAGAGGGGACAGAAAGTGATGGAAGTTTCTATTTTATACAGATTGGGCAGGAGAGGCCTTTTAGATAAAGTGACATTGAGCAGAGACATGAATCAAGTAAGGAGGTGGGTCATGTCAACATCTGGGTTGAGTGTATCTCAGGCAGAGGGAACAACAATGCCAAGACTCTAAAGAAGAAATATATATTTTTGTTTAAGAAAAAGCAAGGAGGCTTTGCTGAGATGGCAGTGAATGAGGCAGAAGTAAGGGAGGTGAGTCACAGAGGTAGTCAAAGCCAGTTTATGTAGGGCTTTGCCTGTCATGGCAAGAATTTGGGCCTTATTCTAAATTCAGTGGGGAATCTGTGGAGAATTTTGAGTAGGGACATGACACGACCTGACTTAATTATCCTTTATGTGAGCAAATTATCATCAGAAACCTGTCTTAGAAACTGTCATTTGATTTGCGTAGCATGTCTGATGGGTTGATTTCATTGCAGACATGAGGAAGTAGTACAGGCCAAGAGTTACTGGCCTGAACTTTAGGCTCAGACAGACTTAGATTTGAATCTCGACTCTACTTCTTAAGGTTAATGTTGGGCAAAATACTTAAAGTTGGTACACTTCTCTTTTCTCATCCTCAAAATGGTGGTATGATAATATCTACCTACGGAGCTGTTTTGAGGATTAAACAAAATAACATCTCTGAAGTGCTGGTGCATTGCAGGCACGTCCATGGAGCAGTGCTCATTGGATGGTGGCCATTGCTCTTATCAGACAGGGGAGGTAGCAGCTCTAAGCCTAGAAGTCAGGCCCTGTCATTCCCTGGGGTATCCCTTGCTCCGCCCCCACCCCATACTGCCTGCCACTGAGGAGATGCTTTTCTCATGAACCACCATCTGGGGAGGTGGCCTCTGCAGGGACTCAAGGGGTCCGGGACATGATCAAAATGCAAGCCAAGCAAGGTGACTCTGACAGCGGCTCTCAGGATTTTCTGTGATTTATCCTCATGGGGAAACATCATAATGAGATTGTGCTCTATCCCCACGTATAGTGCTGTGTGAGCAGCAGGCCCTGGATAAATATTTGTTAAGGATGTGAATCCTTTAAAGTGATTATCGTTTCTATTGAAAGATATTGTATTGTAAATTCCCATTAATTTGGATTCCCTTAATTTAGATGAATTCGGACCTCATCTTTATACTTTGTATGAAATGAAGAGTTGGAAATAAGTGACTTACCTGGGACTTTATAAAAAATAGATTATTACCTAATTTAGGCCTATCAGGACATTGTTAATTAATTTGCCTCATTTTATTTTACTTATTATTCGTATGTATCTTCATTTAAAATGTTATTTGTGCAGCAATTAAAATTCATAAAATAATTATTTCCAAAAGATTTAAGTTTTCATTAATTTTGATAAGGTATTCTAGCCCTTAAAAATTGCAAAGGAATTAGATTTAATTACATTATTCAGTCATACAAGTAAGGTTCCAAAACACTAAGTGCTTGGGCATATGACTGAAGAGTTGACAGGGTGTGTGGTGGGGTGAAGATTGGAAGATTTTTTTCAGGCCCAAGTGAACAATTCCAGAGCAATAAATAGTGAAAGGGGTTGCTGCTTAAAAAGTGGATAAGTAGGACGTTATGAAGTTCTGGGCTGTCCTCCCCACCCCCATCATATGAGCTATTCCTATAGACAATTCCAGTTCCTTCCCCACAACCACCTATGACCCACGATTGAAGTCTGTGATCTCGGAAGCCTTTGGTTCCAGTGGGAAAGGTAAACTGGTGGTAGCTGGGGAAAGAGGTTTGCAGTGTGAAAGATGGTCAAAGGCAGCCCTTTTTCAAAGGTTTGTAGGAGAGCGGATTAAAGATTGACAGCCTTGGGGCATGCAAACTTGAGCCAGTTGTGACTCACCGGTCTGTACTGTCTTTGACCTTTTGCCCAGGAGAGGGCAGTAACATGCTAACATTTAAGCTTTTCCAGTTGTCCTTAGACACTGCAAGAGCTGCTATAGAATTTGCCACAGTTGTGCCTCATTTTCATTCTCACCTGATCAATGTTCAGTCTTGTGTTTAGTTGTTTTTCCCTTGACTTCCATGGTCTGCACACACGTAGATCTGGAAGTGACATTTTTCACCCGTTCATAGGATGCTAACATATTGGAAATCTGCAGTGATGCTCTCCTACGTTTAATGCTGTGAGTGCTGCATGCCTTGGTTACCACTTCCCACTGGATCAAATTTAAGGGCAGTGTATGCCACTCTATCTCAGTCATTGAGGTGGCTACCCTATCCCTGAGTTTTCTAGACTAGCACATCACTCTGCCCACTGTTTACACATCCTCCATCCTCCTATAGAGCTTTACACCTTAGACTTAGAAACAAAATGCCGTGCCTGGTCCCATGCCTTACACAGGATTTGAAATGAGACCAGCATTATTTTTTTTTTTTTTTGCCCCTTTGTCCATCTTCACAGCAGGAAGATTTGGCCCATGCCCCAGCTTTATCATGCATATGACTAGGGTTATCTACTTTTCTTTGGGAGAACTTTTTAGCCCCAAGGTCTGTGAGGAGTTGTGTGCTACTTGTAGGCATTTTTAGCTTCTGACCAGGCTTAATATGGGAACACAATGTAGTCTCGAAGTACTAAAAATAGGAGGAGGCATTGGAATATAAAATAATCGTCATTATCTAGCAATACTATTTTGATCATTCTTGGTAATTGGCTTAGCTTTATCCAAAAGCCCCAGAGTGTGAATCTCCTCCCTACTCCCCTCCCTCCCCACCTCCACCATCTGCTTATGGGTGTGCCTGCCTTCCCTGGGGCCAGTGGTACCCTTAGGGGGCGCCAGCATAAATACATAGGTTAATGAAAGAAAAATGTGAGAAATGAAGGGAAACTGTGAGAAATAGAGGGTGGACAGGATGAGTGGTGGGTGCTGGGAAGGTTGATGAGGTGGTGGATAGTTAGAAAAGAAAGGATCAGTGTCAACTGGAACCTCACAGGCCCTGTGAGGTGCACAGTGAGTCACCTAGTTCCGGGCATCATGTTGAAAGGTCTGTGAAGAGTATAAATGTTTGTGAGATGTGTGCGAGTGTATATGTGTGTGTGTGTGTATGAATGAGAGACAGACAGAGAGAATGAATACAGAAATGGAACATTCACTCATCACAGAATGACTTATTGAGCAGAGCAGCTCTAGGATATGAGTGAAATGTAAATTTCACCTCTGCTCCCTTCTCTCCACCCAGCCAGGCCACAACCCGTTATTTCCCTTGGTTGAGTGTTTAGTGATTTCCAGCCATAGGGCTTCCCTGGCTTCTCCTGGGAGCTGGCTTCACACTCTGTTGAGTTTCAAATGTTTCTTGATACTCAGCCTACACTTCCCTTTGCTCAATATCACTCCATTATCACCCCTTGTACCACCCTCATAAATCAGTCTCTTCTCTCACTTCATCATTTTGGTAGTTTGGAGCCTTATTTGTTTCTGTATGTGGTGGGGGAAGGGGATGGGTTGGAAGGCTAATGGGAAGGTGAGAAAAAACACTGGGGAAAAATGCCTTCTGGCTGTGCTACGTGGAGTTCTTTACAGGTGAGGAGGTGTCCTTATTGTGCTCTTCCATAAATCATAAAGCAGTCTGAGTGAGGCAAACCTCATCACAATGATTCGAGTGCCCGTATCACCCTTCCAGCAGGTGCGCTGGTTGCGAATGGCGCAGGGAGCTGAGGGGTGAACAGGGTGGCACAGCTCTGAAAGGTAGGCTCTACTGCAAAGGATTTAAATCTTAGTTTCATGGTGAAACTGTAAATATCTCAGGGGACTGCTGAAACTTAGTGATATAATCTCTGGATTTCAAACTCTTGTCCATAGATTCATAAGCTTGCAACGGACATTCTACTGGACCATGAGCTTGTGTTCCTGGGTTTTCAGGTCATTGCAGCTGCTACCCAACTCCTGCCTGGAGGCTGGAGCTAACACAAAGGCACCCTCAACCTTTCTAGTTTTGCGTTCTGTGCACCCCGTGTGGAGTGGGAATGTTCCTTGCATTAAGAACACATTTTGTGCTTTTGAAGTTCCCTGTCTCCACAAGGGAATGTTAGAAAGTAGATTTTAGGCAACTAAACTCTACTAAAGATCAATAAAGGTGATCAGTAACTACAATAATAATAATATTAGGTGGTAATTCAAAGACTTCATTCAGAATAGACAGGGGTAGGGAACAGTCAAATTGTTTTGAGGTGGGTTTTTATTTTATTCTAATCCTCTGCTTCTCTCTTTTCTCTTTCCTGGATAGGTGTGAGTTGGTCAAGTTTCATGGATGGCAAAAAGAGGAGAGAAACATTTAATTACCTTTATCTTTTTTAAAAAAAATTTAAATCAACTTTATTCAAGTAAAATTTACATAAAATAAAATTCACATTTTAAGTATACAGGTCAATGACTTCTGACAAATATATACAACCACATAACCACCACTCTACTAAAGAAATAGAACATTTCCATCCTCTCAGAGAGTTCCCCGGTGCCCCTTTGCAATCTGTTTTACTCCCCAGTTCCCTGCCCAAGGCAACTATCAGTCTGCTTTGCAATCCCTACAGATTAGTTTGGCCTCTTCTACGAATTTCATCTAAGTGGACTTAGACATGATGTAATCTTTTGAATCTAGCTTTTTTGCTCAGCAAGATGTCTGTGAGATTTATCCATGTTGTTGCACATTATTAGTAGTTCATTCCTTTTTATTGAATAGTGTTTTATTTATGAATATACAATAATTTACTTATTCACCTGTTTATGGACATATGGATTATTTCTAGTTTTTGGCTATTATGAATAAATCTGTGAAGAATGTCCATGTCCAAAATTTTTTCTGGACATACGTCTAAGAGTAGAAATGCTGGGTCATATAGTTGCATGGTATAGTATTTTTCATCCTTTTACTTTCAACCTGAATATGTCTTTATAAAATGCATTCCTATAAACAGCATAGAGTTGGGTCTTGCTTTTTTAAGCTAGCATGACAATCTCTGCTCTTTCATTGGAGGATTAGTATATGTATACTTAAAGCAATTATTGATGTGGTTGAGTTTATGTCTACTGTCATGCTATTTGGATTTTATTTGTCTCTTCTGTTTTTCTTTCTCTGTTACTTCTTTCCTGCCTTCTTTTAGGTTAATAAAATATTGTGTAGTGTTTTCCATTTTCTTTCCTCTGTTGACTCCTTATTTATACCTCTGCTTATTGTATTTTTTGGTGGTTGCTCTAGGACTAACAATATGGATTCTTAATTATGGCAGTCTTTTTAGAGTCAATATTGTATCTCTTTACACTTCACATGTGACACTGTATGTGTCCTATTTTCCCCTTCTCACTTCTTACTTCACACCTGTCACTTCCCAATTCCCACTTCCCGTTTCCTTATTCACACTTCCCACTTGATGGATGTAATAACCTCACAGCAGCAAAATTTCATTCCAAATTCCATTTTGTCCTGTGTGTGACTATTGTCTTATCTTTTACTTCTACGTATTCTGTAAAATTTGCCTTAAGTTGTAATCATTTTTACTTTAATAAACAGTATTATTTCATGTAATTTATGAGAAAAATGAGAACATAATCTTTTGTATTTACTTGTTTATTTTCCATTTCTAGTGCTATTTATTTATAGATCTGAGTTTTTTAATTTGGTATTATTTCCCTTCAGTGTAAAGACCATCCTTTCACTCAGCTTTTATTTATCTGAAAAATTCTTGAAGGATATTTTACTACTAATAGTACTCTGGGTTGATAGTTTTTTCCTCTTCTTTTAAGCACTTCAGAGATATTGTTCCATGGCTTTCTTGTCAACAGTTTTTTTTTATTTTATTGTTTCCATGTAAATAGTGTATCTTTTGTTTGCTGGCCGCTTTCAAGATCCTCTGTTTCTTTAGTATGGCCTTCAGAAGTTTGAGTATGATGTACCTAATATGCTTCCTTTTATATTAATCCTGCTTGGAGTTTGCTGAGCTTCTTGGAACAGTAAGTCAATGTTTTTCATGGTATTTGGGAAGTTTTTGGCTGTTATTTCTTCAGATATTTTTTCTGCTTGAATCTCACTCTCTTTATCTTTTGAGACTCCAATTATATGTGTGTTGGATCATTTGATATTGTGCCAAATATCAATATGCAGCTCTTTCATTTTTAGTCAATCTTCCCCCCCCGCTTTTCTTTATTTTTATGTTATGCTTGGCCTCTAGCATTCTTTACTGCAGTCAGAAAATTGTCTCTAGGCAGAGAGCCAGAGTGAAACAAAAGAAAAGAATAAATCAATGATATTATTAATCTGTCTTCAAGTTCACCAACTCCCTGCCATCTCCAATCTTCTGTGAAGCATATAGAGTGATTTTTGTTTTAATTTCAGTTATTGTACTTTTTAGTTCTAGAACTTTCCTTTGCATCTTTTTGTAATTTCTTTTTTCTACTGAAATTCTCTATCTATTCACTCATTAAGACCATATTTTCCTTTAATTACTTGAACGTATTTTCCTTTACTTCTTTTAACACATTTACAATAGCTGCTAATAGCTTCTTTTGAAGTTTTTGCTTGCCAAGTCCACATTCTGGATCACATTTTGCCTTTTCTCTGTATGTGTGATTTTTTAATTGAATGCTGGACATTAATGATAATATGCTATAGAGACTCTGGATTCTATTATTTTCCTTGGTGAAGTATTAATTCTTGTTTTATCTTGCAGTTTAAATACTGGCTGATCACCTTGAGCTTGTGCAGACTTGGTTTTATGCTTTGTTATTGCTTATCTATGGAAAGTCCATGGTATTTCCTAAGCCCTTCTAGCTTGGTGGACTCCAATCTCTAAATTCTGTCTCCTTACGGATCTTGTAGGGGGTTGGATTTAGTCTATATTAGGGTGAGACTAGATAGGTCTTATTTTAGGGTGTGGTCTTTATTCCTAAGGTGACATTTCTGGAATCTCTACTCTGGAAGAGCTGGAACTCCAACAAACTCCAGCACTTCCCTTTCCCCATCGGTGCTCAACCTCTAGTATCTATGTTTTACTTTCACCCCTGTAGTAACTGCTGTCTTGAAAACCTTGGGTATCTTCCTCTGAATATATGTTCATCCCTCAGCCATGGATTTAAAGGAGATCTCATCTTGAATTTATGGGGTCCCTCACTGCATATTTCTCTCTGATACTCTACCCTGCAGATTTCAGCCTCTTTAGGTGCCAGGAACTCTGACCTCTGCCTCCTCAGCATAGTGTGACCACTGCTGTGTTTGGTCTTCGGCTCTCCATACGCCAGTCAGGAAACTGTCTCTAAGCAAAGAGCCAGGGTCATCACAGGCTTATTTCATGAGTTTCCTTTTTCTTAGGAATTGAAGTCTTATGCTACTTTTTGTCCACCTCCTGGAAACAGTTGCCCCATATATTTTGTTCAGTTTTTCAGTTTTGTTCAGTAGCTATCCTTGTTTCCAGTAGGAGGGCTAGTCTGATACCAGGTATTCCATTATTGTAAGAAGCAAAAGCCCTCAACTTACTTTTGTCTTTAATAAGCTAGTACTCATCGAATATGTACCTTGTGCAGGATACTCTTCTATTTATATGTATTATCTTTTTAATTCTCACTATGGTGCCATGAAATAGGTACTATTGTCATCACAGTTTTTTAAGTAAGGAAATTGATGTGCTGAGGGTTAAGTAACTTGTGGCAAGAAATCCAACTAGCAAGTGTCAAGAGTCTAGATTCAAACCAGACTGAGTTCACACTTTTAAACCATATACTGCCTAACTTGACAATACTCAGTGCTCTAGGAGTATCACTTAGTGTCATTGTTAACACATAGAAAATGCCTTCCTCCTCTAAGGATGAGATGAAGTGCTTCATAAATGCAAATATGATTATTCATGTGGGATAATACCCACATGATACACCCCCAAATCAAGGTGCAGCCATGCTGTATTCTGAAGTTGGCATGTAGTCAAGTAGTTTAGTGAGTTCTGTTTTAGTATAACAATTACTAACTATTGCTTATATTAAGATTTGTATGATATAGAGGGCTTACAATTTCTAACTGGTCACACATGCTTGTCTTTTGACTAGCTGAGGCAGAGCCAAACTCATTCAGCCATGGCTCTTGAAAACCCCAAACTTTGTATTTTTATATGCTTTTCTCATCTACAGACCACCTGTTCTTTCTGTCATCTCTGTCTTAAAGTCTCAGGAGGTCCTGGCTGTCCATTCTTAAACACATTAGGTCTTCTTTCAAAGGGAAAATGGGAATAAGCATTTCATCCATGTAGGTGAGGCGAGAACAGGAGAAATAAGACATTAAGCTGCTGCTTGTGGTTGGGTTTTTTAGCTGGACACATAGGAGGGTACCAGAGCAGATATTATTTTCTGGCTGCTATTCATAGCTGCCTTGACAGATGACCAGGAGGTGGGGATGAGTGAGCACAGGGATGTTTGGTTACATCAGAACTGAGAGCCATGCTTTCCATATAGAGTGCTGGTGAGCATTATCCCAAGTGTGTGCAGCAGGAAGTGGAAGCCAAGATTTAGGACTCAGCCATGTGCATTGGGGTCTTGGCTCTGCACCAGTGATGCAGCTATGAATTATGGCCAGATGTCCCATTATGTTACATTCATTTGATAGGGCGTGGACAGGGAGGACAGGGCGTGTTAACCTGGGGTCAGGGAAGAGATGTGCTAATAAGGAAGCAGTGTCAGGTAGCAGACAGACACCTGGGTTCTAATAGGAGTTAAAATCACTTACAAGCCCTGTAGTCTTGTGTAAATTACTTAATCTTTCTGAGCCTTGGTTTCATTAATTGTAATGGGAATCATAATGCTTGTTGTATCCAACCTTAAGAATTATTGTGAGAAAATGAAATAAATGTATATGAAAACTATATTATCTGATCCAGTATCCAAACAGTTTTCTGAGAGTACGAGAGTCAATGGCATGCAACTTGTGGCAATTTAATTATTGTGCACTCTCTGATTTTTAGAAAAAATAAAATAAATGGAACCAGTTGACTGGGGAGATTTAGACATTCACAGAGGAATGGAATATTAGGATTTGAGTTCATGAGAGTAACTTAAATAGGGCTGCTGAGATGAGGCAGTGAGTTAACAGACATTTTCTGAAGTCCTTTTGGTGCTCAGCACTGTGTTGGAGAACACAGGAGAAATAGAAGGCAGAGTCCACGCCCGCTTTGGGCTGTATATCCTCAAGAGGTAAGACTGGATGATGGTAACAGACGTTTTCAGAGAATCAGCAGTTTGAGTAGGTTGGTTAACTAGGAGATACTGAGGGGTAAGAGGAAGGTTTGAGGAGGAGGCAAATATCCACTGTTGCCTTTCGTAGCCCTGTTCACCTTCAGGCAGTGAACCTCATTCTGTCAGCTTAGATCAGTTCCTCTTCCAAGCTGGGTTTTACCAAGGCAGGTAGTTCTATACCCTCTGGCCAATAGGATCTGGCACAAATTAAGCTGCTCCAAGCTTGGGGTCTGGCAAACTGAGTAGACTTGGGCCACGCACCTGCAGCCTTCCCTTCAACAGTTACTGTCCAGTTCCATCATGGGGCTTCTACTTTGCTTTTTCGACGTACTTTCCAAGGCCTCTGCAGGGCTAGGAGCCCATCTCTGAGACTTTGCCCATTGGCCAGGCTGATACCGTCTCTGTAGAGGTACCAGCAATGCCTGAGCTATGCTGGGGACTGGATATGGCTGTATTTGAGAAGTCAGGGTAGCTGGAGGGTGAAATTAGGATAGAATTATAAATGCAAGGATATTCGGGTGGGGCTCTATCAGGTAGATGCCTGGGGATATGGTGATTCAATGGGTAATTAGCTGGAAACAAAAGCAGACTGTTGTTAAATTAATCTGCTGGTCTTGGAGTTCAAGTAGTGACCAAGAAAGGAAATAAATGGCTGTCACATTAAATTCACTGGATAGCAGGTGCTATCCAGGGAAAGGAGCCATCTTTCAGGTCTTACTTAGTGTTTCAGTCAGGGTGCCCGCAGGAGAAAGTGGCAAACTCAAATGGTTTAATTGAAGGAGGTTTGATGGAGGCACTATTTTCAGAGGTATGGGAAGAAATAAGGGACTCATCATGAGCTGATGAATAACAGTCCAGAGACTAGTAACAGCTGGAAGCCGTTATCACCCCTGGCTGGGGGACAACGGGAGGGAACCATGTTTAAGGACCCTGCTGAGAACTGTAGCTATGGGAGAGGGACTGCCTAGCAGGAGCTGTGGACACACACACACACACACACACACACACACACACACACAGTCCCTTTGAGAGCAAACAGCACTTTAACTATCATCTTGGAGTACCAACAAACAAACATCAATAGTTTTTGACTAGTTTTTTTTCTACTCACTTTATCCTGGAGCAAGATAGCACAGAAATTAGGTCTTCATAGTCAAAGGATTGACTGCCTTCTACTTCATCCTGATTTTTACCACTAAGTCTAAAACCAAAGTTCTCCAACCTTTTGGTTCTTGACTCAGCATTTCTCTGGATCTTTCTCAGTTCTGGAAGTCTCCCTAAATTAGTCTTGCTCTTTGTGGTAGAAGCTTAGGATGGGCATCCAAGAAAGGCTTCTCTGCCTTCCCTCCCTCAGGACTTCTCTTCCATGTTCCTGTTTGTTTTTTGAATGCATAATACCTCTTAAATACGGACTTTCATTAAAACCAAAAAACAAAACAAAATAAAAAATAAAACTAAGCCTTTGCAGAGATTCATGAGTGGGGCTTTCCATTTCCTTCCCAGCTCAACACACACCTTCTCTGGAAATCCTGGTCTCAGAGTCCAGCCTTCTCTGGGCTAATCCTTTTGCCAGCAGTCCTGAGCCCATGCTCCTTCCTTGCACCTTGAGGCTGTCTCTTTTCACCAGCTTCCTCTCTTCTGCTGCTTGCAAACATGCTTAAATATCCTTCTAAAACCCTCCCTGAAACCTGACTTTGCCTTTTGAGCTATCATCTTTCTTCTCCACTTTCTTTCACCTACAAACATCAACCTTGGCTACATTTATTTCCTCAGTAGCCACTCACCTGTTAATCACTCACAACCCAGCTATTGCTCCTATCAGTTTATTGAAACTGAACTCTTTGTCATTGTTGTCCTACTCTTCTCCAAATCTTGTTGGCACCTTTTTAGCACTTATTCTCTTCCACCTCTCTGCATCCTACAGAGAATTAAGAGTGGTCAGCTTGGATGTTAGACGTCATCTAGTCCCATCTTCCTCCTGGTGCAAGGGCCCTTTGTATGAACCTCTCATGGATGGTCATTCAGCCTCCACTCGAATACTTCCAAGGATGATCTCTACTTGATGAGGAAATAGTAGTTGAACATTCTGCCTTATATGGAGCTTAAACATATCTCCTTCCAACTTTTCTATTCATTAATTCTTGGTTTGCTCTCTCCCTCTGCATGGAATAAGTTATTTACTTCAGTTAGGTTCACTTTAACAAACATTAATTGAATGCCTGCTGTATACAATATGTTCTGTGCTAGAATAAGCATAAATACTAAGATTCCATAAAGGACTTTTTAGGTTTTTCCAAAAAGAGGAAGACAAGTAAGGAAGCAATTGGCTCAAAGTTTGGGTAAGATGATAGAAAATTACCAGATGAATTAACTTGGCCCTTAATTTATGAGCTAGTCTGATTCACCTTTTAAATGGCAATCCTGCATGAGACAGGATGTTCACTGCTGCTTACTAAGTGGTAGGCACTGTTCTAGGCACTGGGGATACAGCAATGAAGAAAACAGACAAAAGCTCCACTCTGTAGAACTGATTTGCTAGTAGAGGCCATAGATATTAATCATGTGAAAACATTATATAATTTTAGATAACGTTAAGTTCCTCAAATGAAGTAAAGAAGGGTTCAGGGCTGTTTTGGATAATGTAGTCATGGAAGACCTCTCGGAGGAGGTGGCATTTGTGTAGATACCTGCTAAATCAAAGGGAGTGGTCCATGGGGGAACCAATGGCAAGGATAAACACTCTAAGACAGGAACAAGCTTGGCATGTTTGGGTAGTAGCAAGAAGGTCAATGTGACTGAAATGTAATGAACATAAGAATATTAAAAAATGAGATTGGAGGGGCTGGCCCTTGGCTGAGTGGTTAAAGTTCTGTGCACTCCACTTCGGCGGCCCAGGTTTGCCGGTTTGGATCCCAGGTGTGGACCTACTCCACTCATCAGCCATGCTATGGAGGCATCCCACATACAAAGTAGAGGAATACTGGCACAGATGTTAGCTCAGGGCTAATCCTCATCATGCAAAAAAGAGGAAGATTGGCAAGAGATGTTAGCTCAGGGCAAATCTTTCTCACACACAAAAATAAATAAATAAAGAGAAAAGATGAGATTGGAGAGCTAGATAGGGACCAAATCATGTGAAGCCTTCTAGGTAATAGTGAGAGGCCTGGGTTTTTATTCTTTGTAATGGAAAGTCATTGGAGGACATGTTCTGATTTATATTTTAATCCAGCTACAGTGTTTCATAGTCCAGGTGAGAAATGATGAGGACTGAAGTAGCAGCTGTGGAGGTGGTGGGCAGTGTTGGATTCTAGGTAAATATTCATTGTAGAGCTGACTTACTTTGCAGATGGATTGCATATGGAGGAGGTGAAGGAAAGAGAGGAATTATGGATGACGATGGAGTCGGGTAAATGGTGGTGCTAGTAAATGAGATAGGAAAGACTTGGAGAGGGGTAAAATTGGTGCAGAAAAAGGCGCAGTATTTTTTGTCTGAAATAGTTGGAGGTATTTCTGATTTAGAAATCCATTGAAGCCTTAAGGTTGGAAGAGGTCAGGACTGGAGATATAAATTTGGGAGCCATCAGCATAGAGATAGAATTTAAAGCTATGAATTCACATGTGATCACTTAGGGAGTGAGCCTAGGTAGCTGGAAAAATAAAGTCAGGTAGTTAGCCTTGAAGCATTCCATTTTTAGAAGTTATGAAAAGGAGGAGAGGCAGAAAGAAGACAGCCAAGACTGACTACCGAAGCAGAAGGAAACCAGGATACTGCAGTATTATTGAAGCGAGAAACGCAAGTGTTTCACAAATAAGGGGATAGTCAACACTGTTAAATGCAGACAAGAGATGAGATGGTAAATTGACCATTGGATTTGGTGATATGGGGATCATTGATGACCTTTATACAAGCAGTTTCAGTAGAGGGCTAAAGGGAGAATGGAATGTGAGTAAATAGCGTTCTGCAAGTATTAGGTGAGTGCCACAGTCCATGTCTTCTTCTCTACACACTATATATACTGGTTCTTTCAACTGTTCCTAATGTATATAATTTTTAGATTTTTCTCAGTTTCTTCCTAGTCAAACCATGTACAAACGAGCTCAAGTGTTTCTAGATAATGTTCAGAACTGAATATAGTACTCCACATGTGATCTATCCCATGTAGGATATATCAGGAAAATAATTTCCTTCATCCTAAGTATTCTACATCTATTATTGCAGCCTAAGATACATAGCATTTCTTTTTTTGACGAGACTGAACATTTGATTGATATTAAGTTATCATCTAAGAGCTCTAAATCTTAGACATACATACTATTTCAAAGCTACTTCTCCATCCTGTTATTATACAGATGAGTGGGTTTTTTGTTTGTTTGTTTTGTTTTGTTTTGTTTTAGCCAAGTGCTAGACCTGATGGTTGTCACCGTTGTACTTCATCTTGTTTGATCTGGCTTGCTATGGTCTATTTTGGGTCTAAATTCTGCCATTCAGTGATTGATGTAATCCTTTTATAGGCAGGTTCCTATGCCTTCATTCTAGTCATTAATAAACATGTTAGTTGCTTTATATATTTTGTGGAAGAGGGTAGGTATAAATTATAAACCACTAACGCATAAATATAAATGTGGACAGGCCAGAGGCTGTTCTTAAACACAATTCAGTAATGATGAAGGCCCACAAAGTTAGAGGGTCTGGTTCTTACTTGCTCAAGCTCAGAGCCAGGCAGATGCTGCTGTCACCTAGCTGTGTCTAGTCTGTTCTCCAAAGCTCTTTCCCAGCTGCTTTAGTCCTTTCCTCTAATCCAGTTGTGAATCTTCCTGACTGCGCCGTTATTCTGCCCACCATTCTCTGTCATTTTCTCAAAGATCTCATGGGAAACGTGGTCAAGTCCCTCATTGAAATCAAGATTCCTTATATTTACATTTCTCTGAGTCACCAGTCTAGCAATCTTATCAACACAGGTTACAATAAGGTTCTATTTAAAATCTAAGGTTAATAATAACTTGTAATAATTAATATTTGTTTATCATATTGTGGTATTCAGAGTGTTTTAATATATGTTTTCTGTTTCCTCACTTAACCATCACACTAATCCATCACAATAACCTAGTGTTACCTAGGATGCTTCATTTTGCAGATGAAGAAATTGATCATCAAAGAAGTTAAGTAGCTTACCCGATTGCTTATAAATAGCAAAACTAGGATTCAAACCACTGACATGGGAGACTGGAAATGGGGACCTGGGAAGGTCACTGAGGCAGTCTATTGTTCACAGGTGATAGGAGATAGAGGAAAGCTGAAGCTTGATGCTCCTGTGGACACTCAAAGCTTTGTTGAGGCCTAGCATAGTAACACCAGGTATGTGGCAGAAGACTGTTTTCAGATATCCATCACTAAGGGGGAAGCATATCTTCTTTAGCACATCCTGGGGCCTGGCTTTCCCAGTTCGGGGTTGGATCTGGACAGAAACTAAGTTGTTATGATGCTATTATTACTGGCAGATGAGTGAGGCTAGGGTACAAATGGACCAAGGGAGAACCTATGCTGATTCCTGGTGGTCACATCTTTCTTTTTTTTAAAGCAACCACATCATTGTTTAAGTCTGTTTTAGAGCTTTTCTATGAATCTGTGCAAGTTAGAGCTGATCAGATTTTCTAGACTTCACTATTTTTTGTTTGTTTTAAAAATAGGAACATATGCCAGTCTCCAATTTAGAGAGCCAGTCCTCTAAAGGATTAGTAATAGTGATTCTTGAACAAATCTTCGAGTTATTTAAATGTCCTTAAATGCAAGACTTTGGTATTAGTCAGACTGGAGTTTAAGACCCAGCTCTATACTTATTAACTGGGAGCTTGGACAAGTTTTTGACCTTTTATTTATTCATCCATAAAATGGGAAAAAATGCTAATACATAGTATAAATAGCATTGTCATGGGGACTAAATTAGTTAATGCATATCAAGTATTTAGCACAATGCCTGATACATCCTAAGAAGTCAGTAAACGCTAGCTTTGTTGTTGAGTTGCCATTGTTCTGGGTCAGCACCTGATGTATTTGTTTAACTGATTGACTGCTTTTTTACTGTTTCTTTTCCTATGTAAGGTTTCGGTTTCATCTTAGCCATATTTGCCTTACCCTTTTCAGTTTGAATATCATTCTCCTTGGTGGAAGAGATAAAAAGCAAGATAAAAGTTGAGTATCTCTGCCATCTCTCTGTCATCTTCTAACTTTCTGTCATCATATAAAGCTGTTTCTATCACTTCCTGGATCATTTTCTTTTGAACACAGCTTTAACAAGTCTTTTACCATTTTTTCCTAAGCTTTAGTGACTTTTCTTACAACTTCATCCTTATGTTTTTATAACTATCCTCCTTTTATATATTATGAGTACATCCTTAGCTTTTATACATTTTGTTATATAATCTGACATAATCAGAGAACTTTCTGGGTATCTGTATTGTCTCTTAAATATCTTCTGCATTGGGATTCTTAGCTATTATATAGCTGGAATCAAGTCATTTGAAGCAGTGCATCTCTTCTGAATCACACTGCCTTTTTAGAAATGTCCACAGGCTCAAATTCATTATTTCCAACTTTTAATTTTTCTTCAGAAACCATCTTACTAAATTACACATCTCACTCTCCACAGCATCCTCTTACTTAGCTAGTCTAAATTCCAGTAGGATGTGATCATTTTCTCAAAGGAATATCATTACTTCTACATAGCCATCCAGGACAAGGATCGACAGACCAAATCTGGTCTGCTATTTGTTTTTGTAAATAAAGTTTTATTGGAATAGAGCCATATCCATTTGTTTACATATTGTCTGTGGCTGTTTTTCTACTACAAGGGCAAAGTTGAATGGCTGTGACAGAGACAGAGACCTTGTGGCCCATAAGTATAAAATGTTTGCTATGTGTCACCATATAGAAAACAATTGGCTGGCCCATTACTATGGCTTCCTCGAGGAGGACTGTTACACCCCCTGTAGCAGCTCTCCTCAACGATTTCTTAACCTTCTGGAAAACACTGCTGTCAGAAGGGAAAATCAGAATTGAATTTCTAGCATGTCTAAATAATTGAAATCTCATATCGCTAACATATCTTGCCTTTCTGCCAGTTTTGTGATCTTTTTCAGGAAATATTTTCAATATCCTCTGTCAGCCTAAGATGCTTGGTGGTCTTCTCTTACTGTGATATTATTTTCTGTCTTGTTTTATCTTTCATCCAAATGCTCTCAGCCATGTATCCTGGTTCGTGAATTTCCATACAAGTCAACACCTCCTTAAATGCCTTCTATACAAGTCTGTCTTTTTAAAAATGTAGGCAGAGGCAGTTAGGAGATAAAGTCCTTGACTTTGTTCATTTGCCGCAGATATGCTCTGCTCCTTTTGCTTCAATTGTTGGACATCCTTCCCTGCTCTTATCTAGCTTCCACCCAGGATGGTACTGGGGAGGAGCTGGAGCAAGAGGGTCACTGTACAAAGTGATCTCTGAGTATATGTATCAACTGGAGAAGGAAAAAACTAGCCAGGAGAGCAGCTGCTTCTGCTGCCTGGGAAGAAAGGATTGGGTACACTGTGTAGGTGTAGATGGTGACTTAAGAGTACACCGACAGGAAGGGTCAGTAGCCCAGGCATTAAGCAAGGTCCAGAACAAGAGAGATGAACCTGGACACGCACAAACCAGGGCTGGACGTTGCTTTTTGCAGCTGCAGCTCCTTAAAAACGCTGAACCCTAAGTATTATGAAAATCCTGGACCCTAGGTATTAAACTAAGTGACATAAATCAGAAAAAGGCAAATACCATATGATTTCACCTGTATGTGGAATTAAAGAAGAACAAAACAAACGAACAAACAAAATAAAACAAAAACAAACTTATAGATACAGAGAACAGATTAGTGGTTCTAGAGGGGAAGGAGGGTAGGGGGTGGGCAAAATGAGTGAAGGGGGTCAGCTGTAAGGTGATGGATGGTAACTAGATTTGTCGTGGTGATCACTTTGTAGTGTATGCAGATGTCGAATTAGAAAGCTGAACTTCTGAAACTTACGCAATATATAAAAAAAGATGAACGCTAGCTGTTCCCTAAGCCAGCTTTCCCACCTCCATTATCTTCCCATTTTCTGCCTTCTGAATTTGTACTCCTTCCCTTCCCTCTCCCTGGTCTGATTGTGCCCCTGCTGGATTTATTTCTTCTCTAAACCACAGCTTCATACAAACAGGAACTCAGAATCTTGCTTATTCTTGCCTCTTTTTCATTGCTGCCTCTGATTCTGAGTCACTAAAATTTATTTTTTTTGTGTATCTCAGTTTTCTTTTTCCATGAACCCTTCAAACTGAAAGGAAGAAAATATTTTAGTAGGGAAAGAATTATGAGAAAAGAGCTAATGGATTAATGTAAAAGCCAATCATTCTGTATTTTAACAATAGGTCATTCACAGTACTTACTGCAAGAACCATTAAAATCATCAACAGGTCATTAGTGCTGACTTTGAACTAGCTCATCAAAATCTCACTATTAATAGCTTAATAGCTTTGAAAACTGTTCCAGAATGCTTGAATTTTAACAGTCAGGAATTAAAGATGGAGCGAGATGACTACTGGGCTCCCTTGGTTTTAAGGTCCCAAGAGAAGTTCCAGGTATGTGAGGTCCTTTCCAAAAGTGTGAGGTTGTCATGGAGGGCGGGGAATTGAGTTTGCTCATAAAACACTTCCTGGTGCCACTGTCAGGGCAGAAATAAAGTGGTTGACATACTGGTCTGACCTGCTGAGCCAACCACATGTTCCTTTCCAAAGAGGTGGAAATCAGAAAAGAAAGCGGGGCTTTGAAGATTCTGTCAGCAAATATCTCAAAAATGACAGCTGTCCTACTTTCTTTTGCAATCCTTTCGTGACGTAACAGCTCTCATTTTGTTAAGAGCTTTTTCTAACACCGTACTTCTAAATTACCCCTTAATTTCTTCCTGTTATTCCTGCTCTGTGACGTGCTGTGTAAGAGAATTTTGCAGAAACCGGAGTCCTGGATGGGTTAAGTCACACAGGAGGCCTTGAACTTAGTCTCCAGTCAGAGACTGGGAGGTGCTGAGAGCTGTTCCTAAGGTGGAGCCAGGCAGACAATTACTGCTGAAGGCGATGCTGCTGTTTCAACCATTTTTTAAAAAAGGTCCTCCTAGTGTAGGGGTAGTTTTTGCTTCAGGGGTACATTAGAAGATACCTGGATTCTGCCCTTCTTATGTTGTTAAAGCAAAGATTTCCATTTTCCTTTGAGGTATTCGGGGGCGGGGGGGGGGGAAGTTAGCATTTCTATCATCATCTTCATTTTCCCTTTATGGTTAGAGTCTTAAGGAAAGTTTTGTCCATGTCTATGCCTGGGTATGGATGGTGGAAAATGAGAAAATACCACTTCTGCACCCTTACCCCTAATTTTATAACTGAGACAATTAAGGAAAATGTAGATTAGCATTTAGAGAGGGGAAGAAGATCTTACCCAGAAATAGAAGGGTTAAAATGAACATCATGTACTTTGGAGGAATATGTGAAGAGCTGTCATGATGGGAGAGATTAGAGATATCAATATAGATACAGAAATGGATATTTCTCTGTCTGCCCCTCAAGATCCACTGCCCATCCTTGCATTCTGCTTTGACCACTATGAGGCTGAAACCTGGTTTACCAGATCTGTGGGCCCCCTACTGATCTGGTTAGGATTGGCAGGTGGGATGCATGGCAAGAGAGAACATCAGGAAGGTGAGGCTGAATGACCATTCTCCAGTTTCCTTTGTCCCTCCTATGCTGTGGGTTTAGAATGCCTGCGTTCTTCTCTCAAAGACTGCAGCTCCCTTAGGGTGACCCCTCTCACAGGTCCAGCTCCTGCTGGGTTGCTTTATCAGCCTCCTTACCTCGCCTCTTCAGGGATCCAGGGCTGGGAACAGTTCCCACCATTGCCAGACCCAGGGTGTTGCATCACTCCTTGTTGGTTTCCCTGGACTCTGCCCACACCTTTATAAATAGCCTGTGTTAAACTCTCCTCAATCTCCCCATTTGGGATTGCCATCTGTTTTCCATTGGGACCCTGACAGATACAATTCTAGATATCTTATACCTATATATAATATACCTACTGTCATGTACCCATTTTATTATGCAGAATATGGTGTATACCTCAGGTCTTTCTAAAGCACCAACCAGCATGTGGCACTGGTGAGTTCCCCCAGAGGCACTGCTCAGAGATTCTGGGAGGAAAGAACAATAGGGGTAGGATTTCTGGTTCTTTGTAGGCTAGGAAATGGATCCTGATTCTCTCCAACACTGAGAAGAAAATACCTTCTTCCCTACCAAATTCTCCCTGCAAGAGAGTGGCATTTTTAGTTAACAGGACAGCTTCTTCTTCTGGCCCCAAAGCAATGTAGGCGAGTTCATGGAGGCAGAGTAGGGTTTGCTGGGTGACAGACAACACCCAGTCGGGCTGAGATTAGGCTGGCCTCATCCTTATTCTTCACATACTCTTTTGAGCCTGGATAGCTGAGATTTTTGTAATCAGCAAGTCTGGCACTTAAAGTCTGCAGTGGCTCTTAGCCTCAAGCAAAGATGGTGGCATCCTTACATGCTCTCCGCTCAGGAGAGCAGGGCTGTTGGAAAACAAAGTTAGTGTATCTTTAGCATTCATCCCTTTACCCTGGATAGCCTGATTCATTTTTAGTACACTTCTCCAGACTCCACTGGGTTTATCCTCTCCTCACTCTCCTTCTTTAAAGAAAGTATGCACCTAATAATTCAGACAATGTACCATAGAGGTCACTTACTGTGGTTGCACTTTGCTAATGTCTGATGTGTTGTACTTTACGCAACACAGAACTTTAATGGCATTTAAAAGTGCCTCTTCATATTGCAATCTCATGTCTGATTCTTTGCTTTCACCTTAGTTCTAAGGTTAGGTGATTTGTTCTGTTGTGTGAATATGAGAATCATTTCTTTTTCCCAGAAAAATGTCAATGTGAATTTTTTTCAAGTTGAATCAAAACACTGCGATCTTTTAAATCACTTGCTTTATATATAATGGTATATCTTACACTTAGGTCTGAAAAGTATTCTGAGAATTGCTGAAGGGTCAGATAAACAGAAGGCATTCTCCAGATTTAGTAGAAGCTGCATCTCTGTTAGTTGGGCCTTTTGGTTGCAGTCCACAGAAAATGATATTGACTAATTTAAGTGGGGGAAAAAAGAGAAGTATATTAGATTTGAAGGGAAAGGAAAGGGAAAAAAGCCACAGTGTTTCCAAGGATCTGGGTAGCAGGAATTAATAGTTTTTTCTCCCAGAGATACACACTACTAGAACAAATGATGCTTAATGGTTCTATGGTTTCTAAAATCTTTGTGATACTCTGCTTAAGATTCAAATTCCAAGGAGAGGGCATCATTCTGGCCCTGTGTGGGCCACCTTGTTTGACAATCCCATGGAGATTTTATCCACTGGGGGAGGAGTGGTTTCTCAAAGCACAACTTGGGTGTTGTTACCACTGAGAGAAGAACGGGTGCCTGGCAGGCAAAGCCAACAGATGTCCACTTCAGCATCTCTCTTTAGTCTTCTGTTTATCGTTCTTCCAGATCATTAACTAAGATGTTAAATAAAACTGGACTTAGCACGGGTGCCACAGGCTCCCCACGAGGCATTCCTCTGACTATGTACATTATCCTTGATAATTGTTCATTTGCCTTTAGTCAGGTTTTAGCCTCTGTGATGAGATTCACACTCCTGCCAGTTTGAATTTCATGTAAGGAGTAAACTTTCATGAGCTGCTGTTATCAGTTTCTTTTTTACAGTCAAAATATATTATTTCATTGACTGTGTGCTCCTCTCTACTAATCTTGTAATCCTACCCCAAATAACAATTTAATTTGGAAGACTGCCACATGGCCAAAACATCAGCTTTCCCTAGCCAGCTTCCATCGTGTGAGCAAGGGCCTGAGCTAGGACAACCAGGGCACCCTGTCACCTGCCATTCTGGCTAATGAACTGGAGACACAATTCCTATTTCAAATGACCTGCTGAAGCACTTCAGTGCTCTCTGAACCATTGAGGAAAGATTGAATTAGACTCAATAGAGTTGTATAATCTAAGCATATTTTAGGCTATTCAAATACAGGGAAAATTGGTAATGATAATAGCTAATATTTATGGGGGAGCTTACTATGTGCCAGACACTTTGCACTTTGCCTGGATCACCTCTCTCAAACCTTCATCCCAACCCTAACAACTCTGTGAAAAAGGTTCAATTATTATCCTGATATTCCTGATGCAGAAACTAAGGCTTAGAGACAAAATAACTTGTCGAAGGTTACATATTTAATAATATACATTTTTATATAAACTTTAACCTCCATTCCGTGTTGCCACTTGTGTTAGGCAAATATTTATCCACCTATCCATTGATTCACTGATTCCTCAAGTCAGTGAATAAGATATATATTGAGTGCTTACTATGGGTCAGGCACTGTTGGAGGCACAGAGCACAGAACACACAGTTGATTAGACATGATCGCATGAGAGATCTTACATTCTAGTTGGTAAGAGAAGATGTATACGGAAACTCAATGGAACACTGCAAGTCCTGACTCTGCTCTTCACGGAGAGTACATAGACTTTCAACCTGCCCAATGCTGCTGCTCCATCTAGAATCCCTTCTGGAACAGGAACACAGGAGAAGCTTAGGGAGGGAGGGAGGGAGGTAGGTAGATAGACAGATGTGCACTGTGTCTCTAACTCTTCCACCAAGAAACTCATAATAGCAGAGGGTAGAAACATGTCCTTCAGGTTCTGATAGTGCCATGTAAAGTGGCCTTCTGCAAGAGTTCTTTGCTTTTGTTTTGTATTTTATCCTAAAATTTTATTTTAAAATATCCTTTCCTCTGTAATATTTCAATGATTATTTTAATATAAAAATAAATTCCTTAAAGTAAATATTATAAAGTATGGCTCAAGGATATGTACCATGTTTCTCTGTGCTTTTATATACCCTGGCGCCCACAGGGTTGGTATGTATACTCCGATTTGAGAAACGTGGAATAGACTAACATATCAGTCAGGATTCACAGAAGGCACCATAGATATTTTGAATAGGAAGTAGTCTAATACAGGGAATTCGAGGTTTACAAAACCTTTGGAAGGCTGGGGGAGTGAAGACCCAGAAAGCCCTGGTCACGAAAAATCTAAGTGCAGGGACTGCACTGAAGCAAGCGGGTGATTCTCCGGAGATGCTGAGGTCACAGGTAAAACCCCACCTTTGTTATGTGTCAACGCCCAGGAACTTGCCTCTGGGTGCATGCTGGTGGAATCTAATCAGAAACTTGCTAGCAAGGGCATCTGGAAAAGGTAGTTTCTAGGCTTTAGTGACCTAGCATGCAAGGGTCAGCTCAGAGAGGTGAGAATGGTGCTGAGGATCAACAAACAACATCCTGTATAATTAAAATATGATGTCTTGGCCTAGGATAAGGCAAGATCATCCCATTCCTTTTTTTCCCCCCTACCTCAGTCCTATCCTTTAAACCTCCTCCTTGAGAAGCTAAATTGCAAAGGAATGATGTCTAGTGAGAAACATAACAGAGTCGGGGAAATTTAGTTCCAGTGATGCTCCTTCTCCTTTTGTATTTCACCTTCCTACGCTCCACCTTCTTGGTTCTCCCATTCCCCCTTTTTTTTAGGAAAGAGAAGGGCTGTTAGTCTCAGGATTGTGTTTGAATTCCTCTGGGGGCTTTTTATCATTCTAGGGCTTTTGAGAGATAAGCTCTTTAGGGGAGACACAGGGTGAAAAGCTGAGTTGACTGAAAGGATGTGTAGTGTATTTCTCTGTGGCAATGTGACCTTCCTCCTCTGGTAAATGGAGTTAAATGCTCCAGCCAGTTCATCTGCAACATCACTGATCTCATTTTCAAGATGCTTCTGATATGAATTCAAAGAATATGGTCTGTTTTCTTTCAGTCCCTGAGGTCCCATCAGCCCTCAGAATGGGGAGCCTTTCCATTACTTTCCAAGAAGACCTTTTCTTCTTTAGCTCCCAATTTTAAAGCAAGATCTTAGTCAAAAGCTTTCTTTGGTTCATTTTGATGCTTCCTTACCTTTTTGTATATGGACGCCACCGCTTTTTACTCAAATGGATTAGTTTAAGTTAAGGGCCATCTTAAAAGACTGCATCACATGTTTTTTTGGTATTTTTAGAGTTGTCATTACACCTGTAAGCAAAAAAAAAAAAGCCATATGGCCTCTTCCTGGCATCTTTCATGTCAGACAGGGCCATTATTTCCAAAATGTTGACACCGTTCCAAAAGTGTCTATTAGGGAATATTAGTTTAGAAAAGAATTTGAATTTAAGAAAAGTGAGGGAAACAAATGATTTAATTTATGTGGGTGAGTGTTTCACTGGGATAGTTGAAATAGAATCAATGAAGAATAGAGTTGATAATCTTACACTTGGTTTTGTTTGCTTTGTATATGGATTATATATTGGGACTCCTAGATCTATAAATTCTAACTGCATTCAGAAGGTCACCAAGTACCAAACTTAGACACCCTGACTCAGAAGACTGAAGATAAGGATGGCCAGGTCTATGTGCCTGTTTATGGGAAGGCTTGGTTATATGAGTGTTAATATACTGAAATCAGGCAGGTAAATGAAGGGCTTTTGGGTTCTGCATGTGGCGGAAAAGGAGCTCAGGCACATTGTGGGAATTCCCCAGAATGGAGATTTTGAAGCAGGTGAATCTCTCTCATTAGCTGGAGTTAGAAGTCTTTATTCCTTTTGAGAACAAGCGAGGTATTAAATAAGTGAAATAAATAAAAGTAAGTTAGTTGGAATACCAATAGTTTTGAGTGGGTGGAAAGATTGAGAAAGATCTTGGAGAAAGAAAGCTGACTTTCGAGCTAATTGTTCCAAGAAGAGATCACAGGAGGGAGGGACTGTGAAATCTTTTTTGAGCTTTATTTTGAGAAAGTCATTCATTTTGTAACTGCAAATACTGTGTAAAAAAGGAGACCCCAACTTCAAAATGGGTAGTCTATCAATCAATTATCCATAGGCTTTTAGGGGAGGGAGCAAATAACCATTCCTTTAATACATTTTCTTTTCCCTTAATGAACATCTTATTGCAGAATGTGAAATGAGAACTGGGGTTGGTTAGTGCTGTCTGTGACTGATAATTAGGTGAGAGATCAGAAACCAGGATTTCTAATAACTATGTAGACATTTTACTGAACATGTCCATATTTCAGACTGTCAAACTCCTACTAATGGATAGATGCATGGTGTTTATTGGATTCAGCTGAACTCAGATTTATTGACTACTATTTTTCATTTGCTTTCACGCATATCATTGTATTTAATCTTCCTAACAATCCCATAAGGTATTCCTATTCCCCTTTTACAGATCAGAAAATTGAGGTCCAGAGGAGTTGAGAGACTTGTCTTTTAAAATGCACACAAGGAGAAAGAGTGGACCTGATATCAAAAGCTGATAGATGTCTGATGGCAAGTCCGATGCTTTTTTCACAGTGCCGCCCTACTTGGTTCCAGTTTCTGGGGACCTGAATTCCATCAGTGATATTGCCAGCTGACCACTGTGATGTCTTTATTTGAGAAAATCCACCCAGCATGTTCAAAAAGCCTGGTGAGGTGACCTAATTTATAAGAGGATACAAAAAAACCCTACAAAAATATCTGATATTTTTCTAGCATACAGAATAAGAAGAAAGCAGCAAGAAGCATTTTTGTATATTCTGAAAGTATCACTTAAAATGAGATATTCTCACATAATGGAACAAATGTTTTTCATCCAACAATTACAGGCAAGTTTTGAATATATATTTATCTGTAATATTATATAGTTTTCTGTGAATATTCTAGCTTCTTTCTGCACTTTGGGATAAATGTACCTTCTTAAAACTTGGTCTCTGAAGTATAGAGACCAATTTTAAGAATCTAATGGCATGCCAGAAGAATTTCCAGCTAGCCTGCATTTACCTTGGTCACTGCCGTCTCCCCTCTCTTCTTCTGCACAACTCTATTGTACTGCACTTTACAGCAGCTTTTAGCCTCCTGACATTCCTCTCATTAAATTAACTGTCATTTAGCGTTTCTTCTCCTTTTAAAGTACTGCACCACTTCCCAACACAGCTGGCCCACCTTAACTGTCGCCAGCTACCTCTCAAATCTCTAGATCATCATCCTAGGCAGGCTGGCTACCTGCAGCAGCGGTGTAGGGTTCTTCCCCCAAACAGCAAACACTGTTCACATGGTGTGTTGCCGGGCCTTTGTATGAAAGCAGGAGCAGCCTTGATTAGTAGGACCATGGGATTTGGTGGGGACCCAATTTGGAGCCTTCTCATAATGAGGTGTGACCCAGAGGAACAAGATGTTCTAGGGCTGGCCTCATGAATTTGCAAGAGGGCCCACAGGCCAGGAAAGACTGGGAAGACTGAGAGGCTCCGAAATGAAAACAGGGCCAGTTTTCAAGCTTGTCCTAAGTGTAGAAGGTTCATTTCACCCTTGGTGCTTTTGCTCTCTTCCCATGTCCTTTTCCTGAAACATGAGTCCCCCTTTCCCATCCTTGCCTGGCATATTTCTATCCATTCTTCAAGTCCCAGTTCAAAGGCTACCTTTTGGTAAAGCCTTCCTTGACTTTCCCTGTGGCATGTGCTACTCCATTCTGTGTGTTTCCAGACTGGCTTGTGTGGATCAGGTACCTCGTATGTGGTACTTACTTGTTTACAGATTTGTCTCTAACGGAGCTTGGAGCCCCAATGTCATCTGTGCCATCCTGGCATGTAGTAAAGACTTGATATTTATCAAATAAGCAGATAGGCTTTCCCTTCTGTCCTCAACGGTCTCTTCCTTGGGTTAGGGTTTTTTAGTTTAGTTTTGTTTTTGTCTAGGGCAAGCGGCTGAGAAGAATCCACAAAGCACGTTTAACACCCTGGAATGAAGGTCATTAATACATGCAAAGCTCACAAATTCCAAACAAGAGGATGAGTCTTCTTTCTCTCCATCCCTTAGGGCCAATCTCAGTTTGGCAAAGATGATAATTTGTGTATGATTTCAAACCTAACAAACTTTCTGACTTAAAATAAAAGCTAACTTAATATTCTTTATTGCTTCTTGGAATCTGATCTTGCCAAGATGAATGTAAGAAATACTGTGAAGTAAGGTAATTCTTGTCGAAATTTGACTGAGTGGAATTGAAATGCCAGGGTTCTCATTTTCAAAAGGTCCCCGGCATTTTGCCCCTCATTTTCAGTTAATGCACAGGCCTTTAGTTCCTGGCCTGAAAGCTCTGCCCTTTGGTGAGATACCCTATGACCCTTCAGAGTAATCCCACTGAGGGGAAACCCTCAGGGACTGTTAAAAGGATAATTGCCATTTACAAACATTCCCCCAAATACAGTGAACCAGAGAAAATGTTGATTTTTACCTGCATTTTAAAAACAAGGCTTCTAGTTGCCTGGTGATTGAAGGGGCATTGGAAACAACCTTCGAGTGACCTCATTTTCCTGCTCCACCAAGTCAGCCTTGATGGAGGTAGCAAAGCTCAAAGAGAGATGCCTGCCAGGTAGTTGGAAGGTTCAGAAGTCTTGCTTGGAAGAGTGGCTGAAGTTGGCACTTTGGCAATAAGTGGAGGTGGCTCTAAGGCTGTGCTGTCTGGTACAGTAGCTACTGGTCATACATGGCTATTTACATTTAAATTAATTAAAACTAAATGCAATACAGATTCAATTTCTCAGTTGCTGAGCTGCATTTCAGGTGCTCAGGGGCCACGTGTGCTGCCCTGTTGGGCGCTGCAGATATTAACTACCGTCAGTGCAGAAAGTCCTACTGGGCAGTGCTGCTCCAAGGACCTGGAAGTCTGGATGTAACCT
Source organism: Equus quagga (assembly GCF_021613505.1). NCBI lineage: Eukaryota > Metazoa > Chordata > Mammalia > Perissodactyla > Equidae > Equus > Equus quagga. Next base: position 44,012,735 of record NC_060267.1, read on the forward strand.
TCTGCAAGATGCCTGACTTCTCTGGAATGGCCAGGAGCAGTCCTGGGAGGCGCAGCTTAAAATAGAGAGGGAGGTCAGTGAACAGTGTTGGTTTGCCTGTGGCCAGGGGTTGGGTGATGCCCTGCGATACAACCAGCAGGTGTGAAACATGGCTAGTGGAGAGGGAAGAAATGGAGTGGTTTAGACTCAAATTGAAATCTAAGTTATTTTGTGACTAATGCATGCCAGGACCTATGGTAATGGCTTTCACCTGTTACCTTACTTCCACCTTTAAGATTACCCGCTTTTTACAGATGAGAAAACAGGCTGAGAGACATTAAGTAACATGTAAAAGGCCACACAGTGAGTGGCAGGGCTTGAGTTGGAACCTGGTGTTTCTAACTCTTAAGTTCAGTGATTTTCTGGCATTAGGGGTGGGGAGAGGGAATAGGGAGCAGGTGGGCAAAGAACTAATAGTTAAAAGAGGGAGATATTAATTTGAAGAAATCGACCAGGTTGCTCCATCCACTAGTCCCTCAGAGCCTGTTATGACTCAACCACCTGCTCAGGGTCTGTTGTCAAGGGCTCATGCTGAGGTGGAGTCTTCTCCCATGGGAAGCTTAATGACTGGAATGAGGATTTGTTGAATCTAGACTCAAAGATGAAAATATAATAATAATAATGATAATTATGTAGTAGGTACCTTTCAGTGTGCCAGATACTGTTCTAAGCCTTTGTATAAGTTAGTTCATTTAATCCCCATAACTACCCTGAGGGAGATACTGTTACTACCGTTATTTTATAGATGAAGAAACTAAGGTTTGGAGAGAGAAAGTAAATTGTCCAAGATCACACAGTGAGGAAGTGACATCTTCAGGACCAATTCTCTTCATTGTGGCTGTCTCAGATGGCCTTGGGGCAAGGTGGGTGATGTACATGCTTGAAGTCCCTGAATGTCATGCAGCGGGGAAGAGTGGAGAGCTGGAGTGTATGCCCAGTCTAATGTTTCAGATTCACATTAAACAGCAACAGCAGCGCCTCTGTGAGGCCCAGCCAGAGCTCACCTGCAGGTGGCATACTGCAGACTAACAGAGAATTTGCAAGCATTCATTTTTCATATGTTGAAGCAGAGTCCTAAAGGGATGAAATGACTCACCCAGTGCCTCAGACAGTAAGTAGCAGCACCAGTGGACCAGTTCCCCTTATAAACCTTTCCCTGCCTCTAGTCCTACAGTTTCAACCCCTTCTCAGGATAAGTGGTTCTCAAAAGGGACACTGCTTAGAAGTTTCTGGAGGCTCTCTTGTATGAGTCAGAGTATAAAAACTGTCTTCATCATCCATTTCACTTCAGCTGTTCCATGTGTGTCTTGGGTTGTGTGTGGTGTAGGGTTGATATAGGAAGGGCATCAGATGTGTTGGATAGAAGATTCTAGACTTTAAAACCATGTTTTAATGCTGACTTCTTCTGGTGCTTTAATGAGACTTTTGTTAGAAAAGAAGAGGAAATGTAAACATGGCTCTGATATAATTAAAGACATGATGGGATCCTTCACCCAGGCCACATGGACTCTGACTATCTGTATCCTTTTATGGCTCTTTGCTACCCACTGCCACTGTTCCTCTTGGTGCAGGTGGCAGGTGCAGGGCTTGTTTGCAGGGCTCAGTCTCTTCTTTCTGACAGGAAGATTGAGTAAGGTGAGATAGTATCAAACCCACTGAGCCAGAGGGCTTCAATTCTAGCTGGCAGGACCAGGAGCCTGCCTACTTCCTCCTCTAAGCAGACGCCAGGAGGACGGACCCCAACAATTTGTTGTGCGCATCCTGACTCCTCCTACTCTTTCGCCTCTTGCCTCCTCATGTTGGGAGGCACCTAAAGCTGAGACATTGAACTTTATAAAATGCACATGCGTTAAGTCCTCTCAAAGAAATCTATGAAGGATATTATATTCAGCCCCATTTTACAGATGAGGGGACTGACTCTTGGAGGCCAATCCCCATATAGAAAAAAGTAGTTGGAACTCAGCAGCCCCAAATCCTAAGGCCATGCTCTTTCTGCCCTGCAGTCACCTTGACTCTTGTTGAGGGCACTTCAAATTCAGACAGATCCAGGCCACCTTAATTTGGCTGCATCCTCATCCTGTGCCCACCAAGTACAGAGCTCTGAGCAGGAGGCTCAGGTGAACCTGTTTCTCTCTCAGACCTGCTGTGCTCTCTGAAAGCTCAAGGCAGTTTTCTGCAGGTCATATTAAGTATGTAGCTTCAGTAGTAGTATTAATTCCTTACAGTACTGTTCACACATCATTTCCTTTAAATGCTAAACATGTGAAAAGTAATTCACGTTCTCCTCTCACTCCTTTCTTCCTCTTTAACCTGTGATTGTCTCCTCTCTCTTTTGCTTTTCTCTTTCTCCTGTTTCTCTGTGAGTGGCAAGAGACCCCAGTTGGTTATTATTCACTGCAAACAGTTGTTAAATTACACCCAGAGTGAATGTCAGCCTGTGATGGAAGAGCTGCAGCATCAGCTCCATCTTAATGACCACCCCATGCTTCCTGGGGTGGGAAGCACTACCGAGCTGTCCACAGCATAAGGTGCAGTCACTAAAGGGAGAGGTGGGCAGCGGGGTACGTGGGACTGGGTTAATTCCTGCTCCTTAGTCACCCACCCCCTGCCCCTGTGTGTCAGGTGCCGTTTTCATTTCTGTCTGTTTGCCCCACACGGTGTGGCAGAGCTTCGCTGTCCTGACGGCATGGGCAGTCAAGCCTGCCGTTTTCCATCTAAAAGCTTTCTTCATGAGGAGATGGAAAAAAACAGAAGAGGAGGAGAATGAGAGAGCCCTAAGTGAACAGGTACCTGAATACCTTCCTCTATGTGTCTGCAGCTCCTCCCCCTCCTGCAAGGACAGACCACAGTGATTGACCCCCAGCATCCTGTAGGAAATCTTTGCTGCCATCAGTCATTGTGGGGGTACCTGTGTGAGGACTGGGGTGGAGAAGGAGCCTCAGGCCTAGAGTAGGAGTCCTGACAAAGGGAGAGAGAAGAGATCATCCTCCCTCAAAGCTATGGAAGACAAGGGACTCTCCAGAAAGATCAGATTTTCATTTATTGCCTTAGGTGAGCAGGTAGCCAAGAACTGTGTAAAGAATAATAAATATTGACACAAAACGTAGAGAGGTTGTGGGTTGGTTCCTGGGTCCCAGGCTGTGAGGTCAGAGCAGACTTCTGAGACTTATTTGCTTTCCTGGCTGGAGTTCCCTTGCAGCTCACTTCTGGGGGTTCTCCCCCTCCCCCACTCCCCACCTCCAACTTCTACCAAAGCCTTGGTGTCCAGGCGCTAAATCCCATCCTTTCCTAAGGTCCCCTCGAGGCTGAACCATCTATATTATCATTCGTTCATTCCTTTATTCAACAATACCATTTTATTTGCTGTAGCCTCATTATCTCTTATTTTTTTCTTATAAATTCTGTGCTAAATGCTAGAGATATAAAAAGGAATGAGATACCGTTGTTTTCTAGAGGAGTTCCTGGTCTAGTTGGGGGGGACAGACAAGACTCAACACAGTACCAAGTGTCACAGTAGAGATATCTATAGGGTCTCATTTGAGAACTGAAAGTGGCCTGAAGGAGGGCAAGCCCAGGAAATGCAGGAAGGGTCAGAAAGCCTTTTAAGAGAAGGTGATGCTGGAACTGACTAGATAAGGAGAGAAGGGAAGGGTGGCCTAGGCACCCTGCAGCATGAGTTAAGGCGTGGAGATATGAGAAAGCACAACACATTTGGGAAACCAAGTAAAGGGCAATAGGTTTGGCGTAGATGGGGTCCTGAGGGGTCATGCCTTGAGAAGAGAGTGAAAATCTATGAAACGTGCAAACCACAAAGATCATTTTATGTCACGCTAAGGGATTCATTTGAACTATATCCTGAGAGCTTCAGGAACCCACTGAAGAACCTTTACACAGAGCAGTGACAGTAAAATTTGCATTTTATAAAAAAAATTCCTTGGGAAATGGTGTGCAGGAGGATTGCTCAGAGCAGTGTGACCTGGTGGCAGAGCTCATATAGAGGCCTTCACAGGGATCTTGGCCAGAAAAGAGGAAAGTCTGAGCTAGAGCAGCGGCAGGCAGATGAGGCTGAGGGAGGAGGACTTGGCAGAAGGGATTAGCTTTGGACAGGAGGACGCTGCTTCTGCTCTGGGACGGCAGAGACGGGAAAGAAGGCTGCATATTGCTAGAATTACATCCACATATTTTTCCCATTTCAAACAAGTTTAATTCAGTTTTCATCCTTGAACCTAACACCACGGCATTATAATGGTATTGACTCTTGTAAATACTCTCTGGAAGAAACTTGCGGGTGTTTATTTGTGTGTCCTATCAGTTTTCTAAGACGCTAAGCTCTTCAAGGGAGAGCACACGATGCATTTATCCATCTATTATCTGCAGCATTCAGCACACCAGGCATACTTAATAAGCATTTAATAATAATAAGAGCTGAGCCCCAGGAGCATTATTAGATTTGTCAGTGAAGGAATAAGTAGGTTTGGAAGCAGTTTGTCTAAGTTTAAATTTTACTTAAAAAATATCAATTGTTTGAACTTTTGAACATATTAAAACCCATTCCTGAAATATAATACAAACGGCTTCTGCTCTTGGTTTCCTAGGTAAATATTTTAGTTGGCTTAATTGGAGATTGTTTCTTAAAATATAGGAGGTGGTACTTCTCTATAGCTTAATAATCTCTGACAATCAATCAACCTGTCTTTAGAAAAAGAGCTTTTGACAAAGAAGGTTGACATTTTCTAATTCAGGTCCCTATTCTCTTTTTTGATATTTATATAAATTAGAATAACCACCATTAGTTTATCTCTTATTTGCAATATCTTTTTCTCTCTCATATTCACTTCCTTGTCACATTTATCTTTATTACTCCTGGGTATTCCTCCATTCCTTAAGGCCGTCTTCTTCTCCTCTTTCCTCCTGAGTCTTTCTAGTCTCTGTCCCCAGTTTAATGACCAGTAAGACATCTGCCATCAGGCCACTGGATACAATGTATTTCCACAGTTTATCAGTGCTGGGCACCAGACCGTGCTGTGCCCCTGTGTCTTATGATGCATCCTTTCCCTGAGACTTTGGTAAGCCTGAAAGAAAGTTTTATTGGATTTAAGAACAAAACTCACTATTTCCTGCCCTCCCCCTCCATTTGGGCTCTACATCCCTAGGACACACAGTGCATCTCCAGTGGCCCTAACCTGAGGGTACTATTATAACCATTGCAATATGAACAATAGATTTTTGACTCCCTGTGTTGAATCCAGGCAGTCCTCATCAAAGATAAGTTCTCATGAGTGGGTGGTGTTCATCTTTATCTACTTAGGCTGGCTCACAGCCAGTCTTGGGTTTTCATATGGACTTTTACACATATAAGAAGTAGTAAGTCAACTTTAAATGAAGCCCTATGTAACATGGCTTGCCTGGGCCATGGAATTTGGAGCTCCAAAATTTTGTCCTTTGTGTTGGTCCAGGATCAATGGCTTTGATCCAGTTTAAGGAAAGTAGAAGGAGAGAAGGAAGCATGTTTATGTCTTTCCTGGAGGCTGCCCTCATTACAGAGTATAAGCTAGTGCCCATACTTACTAGAGTGTGTTTATACTACACATGGTGTGTACACAGAATCCCAGGGCTCCTTCTGATCACTTCCACTACTTATCAAGCATTTCTAGATTCCATTAAAGTGGTTCTTGTCTTCTGCAGCGGTCCAGCAGTGTGCTTTGTGTCAGGCACTTATCAGGCCACTTTGAATGCACTTTCTTCAATTCCAGGCAGTCGCTGAATACACTGGGCTGTATTCTGTGACAAGTCTCAAGCAAGCGGACAGGACTTGAAACAAATCATATAAGAGACTGTAGAAGGAAGTGGTGGTTTTTAACTTGTAGGAGAGAAGGTCAAGGCAGGACGTGATGGTTTTCTTCAAGCATTTGAAATTTTGTCATATGGAAGGGGATTAAAGTTGTTCTATGTCTCCCCAAGGAGCAGAATTAGGTGCAAGGTAAAGGGAGATAGAGTTCAATTCATTATAAGGAAGGACTTCAGAGTGTGAGAGTTAAGAATTTTTACATTGGAAATCAAGCTCCTTGAGTTTAAATCTACCATCTGCTAGTTACTAAAACTTGGGTAATTTCTTTCTTTCTTTTTTTTTGCTGAGGAAGATTCCAGCTAAGGCATCCATGGGCAGTAATAAGTAAAATGCCATTCATACACACTTTTTTTTAAAGAAAAGGATGAATTGTTTTATCCTGAATTTTAAGAAACATTGAAATAATAAATCTATCATTTTTAATGTCGAGTTGTTTATACACTTTTAAAAAAAATTGAGGTATAACACACACAGTAAACAGAGCAAATCTCAAGCGTACAGCTTGATGAAATTTTACATATGTACACACCCATGCAACTACCACACAGATAAAGGTAAAAAACATTTCCAACAAGCCAGAATTCTCTCATGCCCCTTTCCAGTCAATACCACCCACTGTTCTGATTAACCGCTATTCAGACTTCTGTCAACCTTAGGTAAGTTTTGCCTGTTTTTGAACTTCGTATAAAGGAAATGAAGCAGTATGTACTTTCGTATCTGGCAGCTTTTGCTCAACATCTTATCTATGAGATTCTTTCATATTGTTGCATGTAACTAGTTTGTGCAAAAAGCTTCTTATTTCTAAATGGTTTTCCATATTACAAATAAATCTTTGGAAGAAATGTGAGGCTAGAAGGAGTCTTACACAACTTCAAATCCCTGTCCTTTGATTTACAAATGAAGTATCTGACACTAAAAGATACTAAGTAGCTTGCATAGATAACTAATGGCCAAGTAACAGTCTGCTATGTCTTCACAGAGGCAGATCTATTGCAAACATTATTCTCAGTAAGCGTCATGCAGATAGTGTCTAAATTATACATAGAAAATGTGAATTATTTAAAATTACAGATTACTAGGGTACAAATTAATCCTGTTCACTATTGGGTTGTATACACATTTTGACAATGACATTTTTAGAACAGTTTCTTCTGTTTATCCAGATAAGGAAGTCATTGTCGTCATTCCCATTCACACAAGTCACAAAGCCCTACATTCAACAAAATGGAATTGATTTTCCCAGACTAAATCTTAAACACATTCTCCCTCACACGTGTGCAGGTGGGCTCACACTCACTCACACACACAAGCACACATACCCCACCTACAACAGCCTATGTGAAAACCACACATTTCCTAGGATATAATCATTCATCTCTATATCACCAAGTGAGTAATTGTCTCTCCACAGCCCTATTGTTCCCGAAATTCAAAATGTGGTTCTTGGAATTGACTGAATATAGCAAAACTGTATAGTAAGGAGAAAGGAGGAGACGGAAGGATGGTAAAGAACTGCCTTCAGTGGGCAGTGCAGTTTAAGCTTTGATACTGAGGACAGGAGGTAAGGCCTGGGGGGCCTGTGGATTTGTTTGTAGTTGTTTATGGATGGAACACATTAAGTAACAGAAGTATAAAGAAACGCCATTTCATCTCCGGGAATGTGGCAATCTGAGTATTTAGGCTAACCCTCTGGCTAAAAACAAATGAAAATACTGGATAAAAAGGATGCGGTCTTAAAAGCATCAAACTGCTATAAGAAAATGAGGAATCAGAAGGCTGAAATCCAAGACAGGGAAAAGCACTGGGAGCTCTGTTTACCCAATGGTATTTGCTGATCCTGGAAACTGAGCTGCAGTCTTGATGGGGAGCAGGAGAGGGCAGAAAACAAAGCTTGGAACTCAGCCCAGGTGGGGAGCCCAGGGAAACCCTCCCATATTAAGCTAGAACCTCCGAACCAGAAATACCTGCATCACATCTCCAGGCAACTCTATGGAGAGCTTCCGTGAGACTGAGGACAAGGGAGTGAGGTCGTGAAGAAGCGAAAGAAAACTTGTCCCTGGGAAGTTGTACCCACAGCCCGCTCTCAGCCCATCAGAGTACTTGCAACCCATATTTGCATAAATGGATGGTCAAGAACCGTCCAGCAGGAAATTTAGTTTGAGGTGGCTGTGGGTTCGCAGCACTCTTAGGCACCTGGCAGAAGGAAATGCAAAACGTTGGAGGAAGACATTTTTATCCTAGACCCCTGGGAACTACCTCTCCCTCTATTTAAAAGGGTACTGAACAGTGCCGTCAAAGAAAAGCAGCACATAACGAACCCAGCATGGACCGGAAGAAACAGAGCAAGACAGACCACCAAAATCTCCAGACTTCGGCCTCACCAGACATATATTATAAAACGACTACACTTACCGTATTTAAAGAAGTAAAAGGCAAGCTTAAAAACAGCTCCAGGAAACAGGAAAGTATAAAATGTATTCCACGAGATTTGAAAAGGAACAAACTAGGGGTTTTGGGATTCCCATCTGACTGACCCTGCTTGGCCTGACCCACCGCTGGTGAGTGGCGCCTGCGCCTTCAAGGGCCTACATCGCGCCGCACATGCGCACATGCCGGTGCTGGGACTGCGGAGGCGCATCGGAGCCTACCCAGGAGGCAGTGCGCAGTCTCCTCCAGGACGGCGCACTACCCACGCCTCAGGGGCGTGCTCACAGCGGGAGCCGCCATCTTGTAGTTTTTCGCGTTCTTCTTTTTCTTCCTCCGCTTTCTCCTCTCCTCCGGGCCCCAGTCAGACGGAGCCGTTTTGCTCAAGGTTGAGAGCTTGGGCCTGCGGTTTAAACTGATAAAAAGATAAGTTAACGGGAAAAAAGGAAGGAAAACAGACATAACTTGCTGGCTTGTCTAGAGTCACATGTACTTAGGTGACAATTTACAGAAAGTCAACTTTGCAAGTTGATGGACGACAACTGTTTTCAGTCTAAAAATAATTAAAAAATGGCAGAATTCTTTATGGAATGTGAAGTAGAAGAGCTGGAAGCATGACAGAAGAAAGTGAAGGAGGAGGAGGATGTTGAGCCCATCTTTGTTGGAAAGATACCAAGTTCAAAACCAGCGATTTCAAATGTTGTGAACAGAGTAAACGCCAGCTCACATTCGAGGGGAATAAAGAATGGAGCAGACAGCCGAGGTATTACTGCTACATTAAGCCTACAAGTCAACGCTGCACGAACCCAACAACAAATCCAGTGGCTGCTTCCCCAGTAAATTTTCATCTTTGATCTACATCTTCAGATAGTTCTGTTATGATTCAGTCTTTGTCTACACATGTAAGTCTTTCTGAAACTACAGTCATCTCAAGGATACATTGGATATTATTTATCAATATCAGTAATACCCAGTTAAAATTTTGGGTTATCCTGTAGAAGCATAATTGGCGTCAGAAAATATCACCATTTTATGATAGCTCACCCGGGAACTAACTACCCAGCCTGTTCATGAATCAGGTAGTATGCTTAAAATGAAGTGCTTAAACTTTTAAAATAATAATATGCTTAAATTAGACAGGTACAGTGTTGAATGCTGTGCTATCAAAACATGAATAAACTTTAATCAGTAATGAATATTGCATAATGGTACATTATTTAAGATTATAAACTAGGCCAAGTGTTCTTAGTTCTTAACTGGCAAAGTTGTAGCTTTTTATTCTGAAACCATGCTTTCATAGTTTAGGTTAAAGAACTCAAAAAAGTTTAGTTAATGGTAATAGTTAATATTTATTGAATTGTTGATATTTGTAAGGTTTTGAGCTAAATGCTATGCATAAATTAATCTCATTTAATTCTTAAATGTTCCTGTGAAGTAGGCACTACTATGATTATCTGTTGTTTTTTTTTCTGCTTTTTCTCCCCAAAGCTGCCCCCCACCCGCACCCCAGTACATAGTTGTATATTTTAGTTTTGGGTCCTTCTAGTTTTGACATGTGGGATGCCACCTCAGCATGGCCTGATGAGCAGTGCCATGTCCGTGCTCAGGATCTGAACCAGTGAAACCCTGGGCCACTGAAGCAGAGCAAGCGAACTTAACCACTAGGCTGGGGCTGGACCCCCCCCCCCCCCCACTTTTTTTTCCTGATTATCCTTAATTTATAGTTGAGGAAACTGAGGCTCACAGAGGTTAAATAATTCACTCAAAGTCACACAGCTGGCAACTGATAGATCGGGGGCTTCAATACATATTAATGTGTGGTTTATATGTATATGAATGCATACATCCGTTATATGTTGTATATAAATGTATACTTAAAAAAAAAAAAAAGGGCCGGCCCAGTGGTGTAGTGGTTAAGTTTGTGCACTTGGCTTGACAGCCAGTGTTCCAGGGTTAGATCTCAGGCACCGACCTAGCACTGCTTGTCAAACCATGCTGTAGGGGCATCCCACGTAAAATAGAAGGAGATTGGTGCAGGTGTTAGCTCAGTGACAATCTTCCTCAAGCGAAAAAAAACAAAAGAGGAAGATTGGCAATAGTTGTTAGCTCAGGGCCATTCTTCCTCTCACACACACACACACACACACAAAATGGAAGTATTGCCTTAGAGTGACAGTTTTCAAGGTATAGTCTTCAGTGCCCTGGGTTCTACTGAGACTCTCCTATAGGTTTGGGAGTCCACGTAATTATCATGGTAATACAAAGATACATTTGTCTTTTTCATCATATTGACATTTCCAGTGATGATGGAAAAGCAATGGTGGGTAAACTGCTGGTGCCTTAGTATGAATCAAGACAGTGGCACCAAGCTGTAGTAGTCATTTTTGTATTAGTCACCACCATGCACTCACAATAAACAATATTCCAGTTACACTCAATTTGCTTAATGAAGTATTAAAAATGTTACTAATTTTGTTAACTCTCTTCCCTTGAATATGTCTTTTCAAAATATTTTGTGTGATGAAATGGGTAGCAATGTGTAAAGCACTTCTGTGTCTGAAGTATCATGGTTATCTTGAAGAAAAACACTGATGTGATTGAACTATGAGCTAAACTACCTGCTTTTTTAAAATAGAAGACTACTTTTACTTGGAAAAAAGGAACAACTAGAACTTTGAGGAGCAGAAAACAAAATAACTGAAAGTAAAAACATATGATTGATTTAGCAACAGATATATACAGCTGAAGAGAGAATTAGGGGACTGGAAGATGAATCAGAAGAATTATCTAGAAGGCAGCAGGGAGAGATCCTTCCCACTGTTCTTCTTGAGAAAAGAAAATGTAAAAAAGAGGTTAAAACACGTGGTGGATAGAGTGAGAAAGTAAAGACCACCTCTGCGTATAATCAGAGTGCTAGGAGTGGTGAGAGAAAATAGGCAGAAGCAATATATTTGAAGAAATAATGCCAGAGTTTGCATGCATAGATCCCATTGGTTGCATCATAATGATAAAAAGTTTAGTTTACTAGAAATATGTAACAATTTAAAATTTATATATACCTAAAAGTCTGACCCTAAAATAGCTATATCTATATTTATCTACTTATATTTTATAAATTAACAGATTTACAAGAAAAAAATGTACAGATTCAAGAAGTATAACGAATACTGAGAAACATAAATAAATGTATATTTAATTTGTATTTCAAAATAGTTTTTGATTTAAAATTATATCATATTACGGCATAAAATCAACTACATAAAGAATATTTTAAACAAAGTCATAGAAAAATGATAGATTATTATAAAGAAATGACCAGTAGACTAACTCCTGACTTCTCCACAGCCACAACAGAAGCCAGAAGATAGTATAAACTTTACATGCTGAAAGAAAATAATTGATACCTTAAAATTTTATACAAGTGAAATATCTTTTAAGAATGAAGTAAAAGTTTTAAAAACAAAGCAATATAAAAACTAGAATTTTAGTCACTAGCAGATCTTCACTAAAGGACACGCTAACGGTTGTACTTTAAACAGAAGGCACATGAGCCCACCATGAAAGGTGTGAGTTGCAAGATGGAGTGAAGAACAGATAATGAATAAATAACTGAATCTAAATGAGTATTAACCATTTACAGCAATAATAAAAATGACTAATAGTAATAAAACTAAAAATTGAAAACTACATGATAGCAAAAATGTACAAATTAAGTAGGGAGGTTAATGGGGTTAAAGTGTCTTTCTTACTTTTTCTGAGAGAAGGGTAAAGATGTTAACTTTAAACTTCAACAAATTAAGTAGACATCTTACTCTCTAGGATAATCACTAGAACAGTAGAAACTGAGTGCGTAACTTATAATTAGCAGATGGAAAATAAAATTAATAAAAATATTCAGTCATCTAAAAGAAGGCAAAGAAAGAGGAAAAAAACCCAGGAGAGGAGGAACAATTAGAAAACACAGAATAAGATGATAATTTTAAGCCTATTAAGTACAAAAACCAAAAATGCTCTAATTCAAAAAAATAGCAGATTGGTTTAAAAAAACCAATGATATGCTATTTACAAGCAACATATCTAAAACATAAGGGTATTGAAAGAATGAATATAAAAAGTTGGAAAAATATATACCATGCAATATTAACCAAAAGAATAATGATATAGCTATATTAGTATCAGATGTAATAGACTTTAGACAGAGGTCAGTTCAATGATTAAAAATTTTGATTGACTAGGAAGATATAAAACTTTTAGATTATGTGAATTTAGTAAAATGACATCAAAATATGTGATATAAAAATTAACAGTTGTAGAAGGAGAAATAAAAACATTCACAATTATGATAGGCGATTTAAAGAAAATACTCCTCTCACTCACTGATAGAACAAGCTAACAAAGTATCAATAATGGATATGGAAGATTTAACCAATATGATTAACGAACTTGATATAACAGATATATGCAGAACACTGCAGTAAAAAGCTCAGAATACAATGTCTTTTCAAGCAAATATGGAACATTTAAGAAATTGATCATTTACCAGACCTTAAATCACTTGTCAGTGAATTTCAGAGGACTGAAATGTCAAAAGACTTTATTCTTTTTGACTACAGTGCATTTAAGCTAGAAATCAATAACAAAAAGATAACTAGAAAATCTCATGTATTTGGGATAAATAACTCACGCATTAAAGGAAAAGTCATAATAGAAGTTCAGAAACTATTTTGAATTGGACAGTAACAAAAATGCTACATATTGATACATATGGGATGCAGATAAAACAGTCCTTTGGAGGGAAATTTATGGTGTTTTATAGCTTATATTTAAAAAGAAAAATCCTGGAAATTAATAAGTTAGACATCTGTCTCATGAAGTTTGATAAAGGGAAATACAATAATCTAGAAGAGTGTACAAAGAAGGAAATGAGTATAAATGAGAGAAATTGGTAGTAAACATATACAGTATTCACAAAGTCTAAATTTTTTTTTTGAAAAAATCTTACACATTTACAAATGTCTAACAAGGCTGGTCACAGAAAAATGATAAAAGGCACATGTAATCAATCTAAGGAATGAAAAAGAGGATTGCATAATAAATGGTACCTAAAAAGGTAAGAAGTTATAAAAAATTTATGCTAATGAATTTGAAAATTTAGTTGAAATAGAAAAATTATTAGAAAATATAACTCAGCAATTGTTGTTATTACATGCCCTCAAGATGGCTGTGACTCCTGGCTATCCTATGAATGAGTGATGGTCACAGCGTCCTGTCCTCAACAGCCCTGCTTAGCTCCTACCTATGACTTCCTTTATGGAGTCAATCCATCTCATATTTGGTTTTCCTCTTTTTCTCCTGCCTTCCCAGCATTGTTGTCTTTTCCAGAGAATCCTGCCTTCTCATTATTTGCCCAAAGTGGACTCCTCATTTTTATCATTTTTGCCTCTTATGATAGTTCAGGCTTAATTTGCTCTAGGACCCACTTGTTCGTATTTCTGGCAGTCCAGGGTATCCGGAGACCTCTCCTCCAACACCAAATTTCAAATGAATTCATTCTTTTGCGGTCAGCCTTCTTTACTGTCCAGCTTTCGCACCCATACATGGTAATCAGGAATACGCGGGTATGGATAATCTTGGCCTTGATCTTTAATGACACTTTCTTACACTTGACGATCTTTCCTAATTCTTTCATTGCTGCTCTTTCAAGGCTCAGTCTTGATTTCTTGGCTGCATCTCCATTTAAATTGATGACTGAACCAAGATAAACAAAATCTTTTGGGGCCAGCCCCGTGGCTGAGTGGTTAAGTTTGCACGCTCTGCTTTGGCAGCCCAGGGTTTTGCCAGTTCGAATCCTGGGTGCGGACATGGCACTGCTCATCAAGCCATGCTGAGGTGGCATCCCACATGCCACAACTAGAAGGACCCACAACTAAAAATACACAGCTATGTACCGGGGGGCTTTGGGAGAAAAAGGATAAATAAAATCTTTAAAAAAAATCTTTTAACAGTTTCAATGTTTTTATTGTCTATGTTAAGGTTGTGTAGTTCTTCTATTGTTAAGATTTTTGTCTTCTTGATGTTCAAATGCAGTCCTGCTTTGGCACTTTCTTCTTTCACTTTTGTCAGAAGTTGTTTCAAGTCATTTCTGCTTTCTGCAATAGGATGCTCTCATCTATTTCTTGCATTGTTGATATTTCTTTCACCAATTTTCACTCTCTCTTCATCTGAGTTTAGCCTAGTCTTTCATATAATATGTTCTGCACACAGATTAAATAGATAGATAAAATGTGCCTTTGTCAGACACTTTGCCTATAGGAAACCATTCTGTCTCTCCACATTCTGTTGTGACAGTGGCTTCTTGTCCACAATGCAGGTTATGCATCAGGAGAATCAAATCCTGAGGCATCCTCGTTTCTTTCAGAGCAGCCCGTAGCTTTTCCTGATCTACACAGTCAAAAGGTTTAGTGTAGTCTAAAACTTCTCCTGCAATTCTTTGGAGCACTCCAGTAGCCAATTAATAGTCGTAATTAGATCTCACATGCTTCTCCCTTTAAAAATACAGCTTGGACATCAGGGGTTTCTTGCTCCATATGAAGTAAAAGATTTTGTTGCAGGACCTTTAGCATCATTTTACTTGCATGGGAAATTAGAACAATGGTCTTATAGTTACTGCACTCCTTGGTGTCTCCTTTCTTGGGGATTGGGGGATATATTGAGCATTTCCATTCTGTAGGCCATTGTTTTGTTTTCCACATTTGTTGGCATATTCTTGTTAGGATTTTCTTTCAGATTCAGTCTCTGTGGCTTGAAATAATTCTATCGATATCCCATTTACCCCTGGTGACTTATTTCTACCCAGTACTTTCACATCAGCTTTTATTTTGCTTTCTAAAATTACAGGTTCTTCCTCATAGGAATCTTCTTCAAAGGAATCTGTTATCCCTTTGTCTCTTCTGTATAGATCTTCAGCATACTATTTATTTCTTTCTTTTACTTTCTGATCAGATCGTGTGCTTCCGTGTTGATCATTCAGCATTCCTAATCTAGGTGAAAGGAGAGTCCCATGCTGCATAACACGCACAATTGGAACATGGAACGTGAGAAACGTGAACCAAGGTAAACTGGAAATTGTAAAGCAAGAAAGGGAACTCACCAGTACTGATTCTCAAATAAGTAGAAAACCTAAAGATTATCATAATCTTTAAAACATTCAATTGATAGTAAAATAAATCTTTCATAAAAGAAAATGCCAGGCCTGGTGGCTTCATTGGCTCGTTTTTTCAACCATTAAAGGAAGAAAAGTTTCACTCTCATGTAAATTTTTCTAGAGAATATAGAAAGAAATGACAATCACTAGTTTTTTATGTTTTTTAAATGAGGCTTACATAGTCTCAATACCAAAACACAGCAAGGGTATGAGAAAGACAAATTACAGGCTTATTTCACTCATAATATAGATGCAGAAATTTTTTAAAAATATCCAATAGCAAATTAAATCCAATGATCTTTGAAATCATTTCTATATCATGACCAAGCATCTTTCCAGGAAAGCAAGTTTGGCTTAAGTTATAACATCAATTAGCTTAATTCACCACATTAACAGATTAAAGGAGAAAATTATATTATCATTTCAATAGATGCACTAAAAACACAGGGGCCTTTTGCGGTAGTTATAATATACTATTTTTGATCTGGGTGGTAGTTATAGGAAGTGTTTGCTCTAGAATTATTTGGAAGAGTGTACATAAATATTTTGTGAACTTTTTGTGTGTATGTTTCACAATAATAAAGAAAGCCCTAAGCTGTTTATATTTTCTTGAGTATATTTGAAAAAAAGTTGTAGAGGAAAGATATTTTAGAGTGGTGTGAATAGATTCAAGAATAGAGACAGAGAAAGATCATTCTGGAATTGGAACATCTTGAAAACAGCATGGAAGTGGGAAAACATGCTTCTTTGAGTCCTCTCAGTAGTACCCATATCCTTTAGGAGAAGGTGGGGAATTGGTGGGAAATAAGGCAGTTATATAGGTTAGGGATATATCATGTGAGATCTTCCTAGACTTGAAACTGTTTTGAAATTATTCTTCAATTAAAAAAAAAAAACCCGAAACTGTTTTGAGATACATGGTCTTCTACAAAGCACACCTATGGATTTGAAAGGAAACATGACCATAGTTGTGTCCTTGTTAGCATCAGAAAGAATAAGAAAAAATTTCAACGTCTTAACATGCTATTCTTTGTTTACACTACCTAACAGGAAGTGGATAGTTGGCGATTTCCCCATTTGATTTATTTAATTACAGATGAATCATTTGGTTTAACTTATTGTTTTGACGTAGGAAATAATCATGTCTAATATTTATAGATTTCTTAATATGTATCTGGCACTTTTGACCACTGTGCTGTGTTGCCTAGCAGAGCTTCTTGGGGCAAAAGGAGACACCCCTCTGGACTTTCTTGCCTATTTTCATTTTCATTTTCATTTTGGTTGAGCATGGCTTACATAAAGCACCCGCCCCCCCCCCCCCCCCCCAATTGCCCTGCAACTAAACACTTTTCAGCTTGGCACTGAGCCACTTACTTTTGTCAGGTCATAGTGTCTTGTCTTATTTCTACTGAACATTATCCAGTATTTTTGTGTGTGGGGCGGGGAGGGACTGTTTTTCTATTTTAAAGAAGCTTCTTTTTTTTTTACTTTGAAAGAGTTAGGGGCCCTGCACAAGTTAGTGTCATACGTCAGTTTAGTTAATGTGGTCTTGATTCTAGCATCCAAATCTTTGATAACCTATTTTGGGTTGAGTAAGACAGTGTTGAATTCTAAATTTGTCTCCACCTTATAAGCTAATTTGACCTGAGGCAAATTACTGACTTCTCTGAATCTTAAGTTTTCTCTTCTATAAAATGAGAAAAATAATTCTTACGTAAGCCTAGCACAGAATGTGACAAAACACAATTATCATTGAGTGGTGGTAGTAGTAATACTAGTAGTTATTATTTGCACTAGGAAATATGCCAAGAAATGCAATGAGCAGACAAAGAAGGACTACATTTATGCTCTGCCTCTTGAATTCTCCCCACATCCAGCAAGCAGGATCATCTGGCCACATAGTGACTATACAGTGGTAACCAAGAGAGGTTCTTCTCTCTGGTTGAAAGCACCAGCCTGGGCATCAGGCAGTCCTGGGTTCAAATCCTTACTCTGCCATTTAGTAGCTGTGTGACCTTTAGCTAGTAACTTAACCTATCTCTAAAAAGCTTTGAATATTAAGTGCAATTCTGTGTGTAAATGGCACAGCAGAGTGGCTGATGTAATTAATTATTCAGTAAATGGTTATTATTATTTTCTTCAGGAATCTCCAGGAACTATTTCTCCAATAGTTCAATTAATCAAGAATATAAGGATCTAGAAATAATGATGTAGAAAATCCCTCCCTTTCAGTGTCTGACCCTGATGGATCCTATTTGCAGACTGTGGATTCGGTTAGCTCAGAAAGGAGAGAAGGGGAGTATCAGAAGCAACCCTTGTATGTCATTATTGTCATTGTTTCTTTCCGATCTCTCTTTTTTCGGCATCAAAAGCAAGCTCTGTTGGCAGAGCCAGTGCTGGTTGAAGGTAGCACTTTCTTTATTCTAAAGAGGATGGCAGTGGGAGGTGGGAGGTAGGAGGATGGACATTAAGGACCAAGTTATTTATTTATTTTTATTGCGCACAACATAAAATTTAACATTTTAATCATTTTTGTTAAGTGTGCAGTACAGTAGTTTAACTATATGCACATGGTTATACAACGGATCTCTAAGACTTTTTCATCTTGTGAAACTGATACTCTATACTCATCAAACACTCTCCTTTCTTCACATCCGCCAGCCCCTGGCAACCATTCTCTTTCCTATTTCTAAGAGTTTTATTACTTTGGATGCTTCATGTAAGTGCAGTCATGCAGTGTTTGTCTTTTTGCAGTGGGCTTATTTCACTTAGCATAATATCCTCAAGGTTTATCCATATTATAGTATATGATAGGATTTTCTTAGTTTCATAGGTCTATTTTAAACTTTTTGTGGAACTTCTATACTGTTTTCCATGGGGGTTATACCATTTTACATTCTAACAGTGCTCAACAGTTTGCAGGGGTCCCAATTTCTCCACATCCTTGCCAACACCAGTTATATTCTATTTTTATTTATTTATTTACTTATTTTTTTTTATAAAGGCCATCCTAAAGGGTATGAGGTGATATCTCATTGCAGTTTTGATTTGTATTTCTCTTGTGATTTCTGGTGTAGAGCATCTTTTCATATGCTTATTGGCCACTTGTATCTCTTCTTTGGAGTCCTTGTCCATTGTTTTAATTGGGTTACTTGTTTGTTTGTTGTTGACTTCTAGGACTTCTGCTTATTAACCCCTAATCAGGTATGTATTTGTAAATATTTTCTCCCATTCCGTAGGTTGCCTTTCATTTTGTTGATTATTTCCTTTGCTGTATAGAAGTTTTTAAGTTTGATATGGTCCTATTTGTGTGTTTTTGCTTTTGTTTGTGCTTTTAGTGTCATATCCAAGAAGTCATTACCAAATATAATGTCATGAAGCTTTCCCCCTATGTTTTCTTCTAGGAGTTTTGTGTTTTCAGGGCTTATATTTAGTCCTTTAATCCATTTTGAATTAATTTTTGTATATGATATAAAGTAAGAGTCAGACTTCCTTCTTTTGCATGTGGGTATTCAGTTTTTCCAGTACCCTTTGTTGAAGAGACTATCCTTTCCCCATTGTCTAGCCTTGGCACCTTTGTCAAAGATCATTTGGCCATATATGTGAGGATTTCTTTCTGGGGTCTCTATTCTCTTCCATTGTCTACATGTCTGTCTTTATGCCAGTACCATACTGTTTGGTTACTGTAGCTTTGTAATATGTTTCAAAATTGGGAATTAAGAGGCCTTCAGTTTTGTTTTTCTTTTTCGAGATTGTTTTGGCTATTCAGAGTCCTTTGAGATGCCATATGAATTTTAGGATGGTTTTCCTATTTCTGCAAAAAAACACCTTGGGATTTTGATAGGGATTGCATTGAATTTGTAGATCACTTTGGATAGTATGAATATTTTAACAATATTGAGTCTTCAATCCAAAATCATGGGCTGTTTTTCCATTTATTTGTATTTTTACTTTAATTTCTTTCAGGAATATTTTGTAGTTTTCAGTGTACACATCTTTTGCTTCTTTGGTTAAGTTTATTCCTAAGTATTTTATTCTTTTTGGTGCTATTGCAAATGGGATTGTTTTCTTAGTTTGCTTTTCAGATTATTCATTGTTCGTGTATAGAAATGCAACTGATTTTTGTGTGTTGATTTTGTATCCTGCAACTTTGCTGAATTCACTTATTGGTTATAACAGTTTTTCTCTGAACTCTTTGGATATTTCTGTGTATAAGATCATGTCATCTGTAAACATAGATAATTTTACTTCTTTTCCAATTTGGATGTCATTTACAATTTTTTTTGCCTAATTGCTCTGGCTAGAACTTCCAGTATTATATTGAATAGAAGTGGTAAGAATAGGCATCTTTGCTTTGTTCCTGATCTTAGAGGAAAAGCTTTCAGTTTTTCACCATTGAGTATGATGTTAGCTATGGGTTTTCCATATATGGCCTTTATTTTGTTGAGGTGGTTTCTTTCTCTAGTTTTTTGAGTGTTTTTATCATGAAAGGGTGTTGAATTTTGTCAGATGCTTTTCTGCATCAGTTGAGATGATCATGTGGTTTTTGTCCTTTATTCTATTAATGTAACATATTACATTTATTGCTTTTTGTATGTTGAACCATCCTTGCATTATAGGAATAAATCCCACTTGTTTATAGTGTGTAATCCTTTTAATGTGCTAGTTTGGTTTGCTAGCATTTTGTTAAAGATTTTTGCATCAATATCCATGAGGGATATTGGTCTATAGTTTTCTTTTTTTGCAGTATCTTTGTCTGGTCTTGGTATCAAGGTAATGTCGGCCTCATAAAATCAGTTCAGAAGTGTTCCCTTTTAAATTTTTGGAAGACTTTGAGAAGGATTGGTGTTAATTCTTTAAATTTTTGGTAGAATTCTCCAGTGAAGACATCTGGCTTTGTTCAGAGGTTTTTGACTACTCATTCATTCTCCTTACTAGTTGTAGCTCTGTTAAAATTTCTATTTCTTTATAATTCAGTCTTGTAGGTTGTATGTTTCTAGGAATTTGTCCATTTCTTTTAGATTATACAATTTGTTAGCATATAATTATTCATAGTAGTCTCTAAAGATCATTTTTATTTCTGTGACATCAGTTGTAATGTCTCCTCTTTCGTTTCTGATTTTTATTTGTCTTCTTTTATTCTCAGTTTAGCTCAGGGTTTGTCAATTTCATTCATCTTTTCGAAAAACTCTTAGTTCCAGTGATTTTTTTCTATTTTTTTATTCTCTTTCATTTATTTCTGCTTTAATTTTTTTTATTTCCTTTGGTCTGCTAACTTTCAGTTCAGTTTGCTCTTCTTTTTCTAGTTCCTTGAGGTATAAAGTTAGGTTGTTGATTTGAGACCTTCTTTCTTTTTATATCTAAGTGTTTACGACAGTAAACTTCCCTGTTATAGTACTGCTTTTGCTGTGTCGTATAAGTTTTGGCGTGTTGTGTTTTCATTTTCAGTAAGGAACAAGTTATTAAAATAATCGGGGCCTGGGACATAATTCTCCAGTAGAACTAAATAATTAAGCCATACTCAATTATTGTGATTTTCCCAATAAAAATGTGCTCTCATTATGTATCTATCATCTGTCAATCATCTATATAAATATCTCTCTGTTTATCTATTTCTGGAGTGTATGTTTAAGATTACCTACTACAGCATCCTTATTTTCTAGAGGAGGATTCTAAGCCCCAGAGAGATAAGTGTCTTGCCTGAGATCTAATAGCCAATTACTTCCAGGGGTCTAAGGGCTCCAGACTTATTCGGAGAGCCTATGCATCCTATAGACTGAAAATACACTTAGAATGCAGAAGGCCTCAGGAGACCTTTCTTGGGAAATGATAGGTAAGGAGATTAATATTTCAATTTGTACTCTTGTCAAATATTAAAGATTTGGGAGTCTCTTAGCTGATCATCTTTTGTACTCTTCATTACACAGTGGTGTTTCTCTCCTCTATACCTGCTCATTTGTAACTTTTGGCTTTATCAGTGCAGTGCAGGTGGGGGTTGGGAGTCTTATTTAGAACGTGCTAACAGAGAAGGTGATGGAGCAATTCGGATAGTTTCTGCAGCAAGGCTCTAGCTGGTCTGAGGCCACGATTTCCCTGCACCAGAGAGGCATGAGTGAGGCTGACTAATATGAGAAGCTCTGAGGAAATATGCTCTGTCAGTGAGAAACTTTTCTAACACATCAGGCTTTTCCCTAGTTCTTGTCCATTTCTCAGAGAGTTGTGGGGAGGAGGGGAGGCAGTGAAATGATACTTCTTTTTAGGGCAATCAAAAAGAGCAAGGGAAGGAGAAATTTAAATGTTTGCACTATTTTAAATAAGTAACATCCTCCTCATCATAATCATTGTCATAAATAGTATCTGTTATAGGGGCAGATGTGCCAGGCATCTTTCTGGGTACTTTGCATACATTAAATGAGATCATTTAATTCTCACAAGAGTTCTGCAGGGTAGGCGTTATTGTCTCCATTTTACAGATGAGAAAACTTTGGCTCAGAAAGTTTAAACAGGTTGCTTAAGGTCACTCAGCTAGTGTATGTCAAAGCCAGGCTAGCTCTGTTTACAGTCCTTGCTAGATGGTGAAACTTAACTTGTACATAAAGTGATAATAGTCCCCCCAAACGCATTTTATATTCTGGACTTTTTTCTTTCAAGGACTTTGCTTGTCCACAGAGCCATGAGATCACCATGTGAGTATAATAAAATAATAGAATGGATTTTTTCAGTATGACTTATGGAAATCATTGCCATGTAGTTGTACATTGCATACTTTTCAGAGATGTGTTTCAATTTTTACAAACACTTTTATGGTCTTAATGATAGGTCCCTTAAATCGTCAAAATTTTCATAACTTTATTTGAATTCTTTGCATGTTCTTGCTGGCCAGTGGTGATACTGCAGACCTTCTGAAGGACTAACCCCCTCACTTATTGCTTTGCTCTTTTCTTTGGATACCTTATCTTCTTGATTCTATTCCAAATGTCTGCCTTGATCTTTAATTACAGCCCTCCATGGACTTGTCATAGCCAGGCTCATCCTGCACCTAGCTTCATCAGCTTTGCACTCCTGTCCCAGTCTTCATCACTATTACTCATTTCCCTTGGCACAATCTGTCTGTTCTCAGCTCTGAGTTTATTGCCAGTTAAAGGAGGCTCCCTATTGATAGAGCCCTCTGTTTCACTTCACCTCTCCTCTGAAATCACATGATGATCCTCTCTTTGCATATGTTATTTTCTATTGTATTATTGAATTCCTATATGTAGAAAATATTTGCATTTGGAATTTGCTTAAATATGCACACATACATTTGGTAAAAACCCATTGGATATAAAGAGAGTTTAGGTGTTCTGCCAAGTGTTTTAAGTCATGATTTAGTCAACCTCTGTTACATACAGTAATACCCTGATTAATAGGCACAGGGATCTTAAGCCATAAGACACCTCCTTAGACCCCAAAGTTAGAGGAACTGACATAGCATGAAAAGATCTAAAGATCTACATTTAAAAACTTTTTTTAAAGCCTTCAGATAACAAGCTTAGTAAGTCACCTTGAAATACTTTACCTATGTCAATCACAGCCAACAAGAATCACAATGCAGGGATCGCTAGCCTAATGTATGGGAACAGTAAAATATTTATTATCTGCAGAGTTCAGTTTACATTGTTAACCTACTTCTCTGTCATTTCTCAAGAACTTCTGAAATTCTTGGCCTTTCAAATTTTGGAAAGAGCTGTTTTGATCTTAGAACAACAACAAAACAAACACTGCTTTAGCCTCTCCTTTCAGTTTATTCTGCTAATTGAGCATTTATCGACCACCCAGGACAGTTATACACAGATCAAAGAGCTCAGCCATGCACTTCCAAAAGCTTTTGAAGTCCCTTCATTATGCAAAATGGTTAAAGTGAAAGTGCTCATTTCCTGGGTATGGTAAGAGTTGGGTGTAACTGCAACTTTAATTTCAACTTTCCACTTTCTTACAGTCATAGCACTGGGGTATAAGCTTGGCAATGTAAATTAGTGGAAAACCTCCAAACTGGTAGTCCAAGCATACTGGCTTTGCCACTGGCTGGCCACCTGACCTGAGCAAATTTCTTTGCCTCATAATTTCTTTGGGCCTCAGTTTCTTCTTCTGGCAAGAGAGAGGCTTATCTAAACCAACCCATACAATTCTTAGTTGCTCTTATATCTTTATTATGTGTCTACATGATGCACACACATTCACAATATTTACGCAACGTGCAAGTGCCTTTAGATGCACATAAAAGAGGGTGCAGCACTTTAAATAAACTTGATAACTCAGAATTAGATCATGACTCTTACTTTGCAGAAATGATTCTTTCCAAAATGATTCATTATGTGATTCCCTTAAGTCACAAGTAGGAAATATGTGACCCTAGACAGATTTATGCACTTAATTTTATTCAGCTAATGGGGTAAATATTTTATATGCTTGCAATTACTAAATCACAAAATAGCCTTAAAAAATTTAGTGGCAGGACCTAAAAGAGAACAGGAAAAGGCTGATACTCTGATAATTTGTTTCTCTGCCTTATTTCAGTTTTATTCTTCTTCCTTTCTTTATCTTTTTCTATTAAATGACTGGTATAAATACTTGTAATATATAACTTTAATAAAATTTTTTTCTGATTATAAAAATAGCAAATGCTCATTGTGGAATATTTGGAAAAAATGGAAAAGATGGCAGAAAGAAGAAGAAAATCACTCAAATTCCAACAAAGTAATTGCTGTTAATATTGTGGTATATTTTCTCCCGTGCATCTTTATATAGATAGAATCATACCTTTTTTTTGCTGCTTTTTTTTATTCAACATCACAGCATAAGAGATTTTCTATGTTGTTAAAAATTCTTGGTAAATGTAATTTTTAAGGTTATTTAGCATTCTGTCATATAGCTATGGCATAATTTACTTAACCACTTTCTTACTGTCGGCCATTTAATTACTTTCAATTTTTCACTATTATAAATGATGCTGCAGTGAACATTTTGGTTATAAAGCTTTTCTGTCTGTATTTTACATTATTTCTTTAGGATAGATTCCCAGAAATTGAATTACAGTTCAAAGATATGAACGTTTTTAAGGCTCTTGATCCATGATGCCAAATGGTTTCCCAAAATGGTTTTTATCCATTTTCACTCCCTGCAAATTGTGAGAGTGCCTGTTTCTACCATATCCTTGGCTGCTCCCCTCTAAAAGCTAAATAAAAAATGTTTATGATTTGGTAGGTAAAAATTATACTCTACTGCTATGTTTTTATTTCTGTAATTACTAGTGATATTGAACTATTTTCCATGTTTGTTAATCATCTCTGGTTTCTCTTTTGTGAATTTTCTCACATCTACAGTCTATTTTAAATTCTTTATTATATTTATGAGTATAATTTTGTGCCATCGCTATATAAATCAGATGAATACAAACCCTCTTCTTCCTTTAAAAATGTCATATTAAGTTGTTTTTTGGTTATTCTCTGCTGATTTTTTTTCTATCATTCATTAGTTTTTCAAAATCATAGTTTTAAATGGCAAGCTGTCATGATGTGCCTCTGAGTAGATGGCTTTTAAATATATGTGGAATAAACTTATAGAATTGCGTTTTATGTCTGGCTTTTCAGGCACATGTCTATTAAATAAAGTGAGATATGCTCGTGCTTATCTTTTCACAGATTTCCAGGTAGCTGTGTGGGGTTCGAAATCTTCTTAAGTTTTTACAGTTTGTCATTAGTTAATAATGATTAAATAAATAATTTAATGAATGTTTTTCATCTAATATTTTGGTATATCTCTTCCCTTGTTTCTGTGGATTTTTTGATTTGGAATCACAAGTTTTTCATGTTGCTCTTTTCATTTGATATCACAATTTAAGGATTTTTCTGTTACTAAAAACTCTTTTGGAAATATTATTTTTAATGGTCTCTGCTACCTACCCCCCACTCCCACCATCTGTCTTCTGTATCATTCTTCACCAGCATAGGAAAAACAGGAACACAAATTTCTTTGGTAGTTGGCTGTATGATTAGAAATCAATGTGTGCACAGGCCCCATGAATATTTTATTGATAACAGTGGTGAAATAGAGTGTGTTCACTCTTTTAAAATATGGCTGCTCAGATGTAATTAAAAAGCTGTTCAAAAAAATTTAATCAAATTTATTTGTACAATAGCACTTAGATATGGACCAAGTGCTAGTCACTGATCAAGGTAGATCAAGTAATTTGAATATTGAACAAAGCCCAGAACCAAATGAACAATTCTCAAAGGATGAGGGGTTGTTTTTGGTCAGGTCATAGCTCAGCTCTGACTCAGTCATCTCCCTAATGACTGTTACTCTGAGCTTTGAGTCCACTAGTTCCATGAAAGAGAGTGTACTTTTAGGATGTCAGGTGAATCAGTTTAGAACAAGTTTTAGGATGCATTCTCTAAAACCAGTGATATTATATCTTCTGGGGGTGCTAACTGGAAAACCTTCACTCCCCTAAAGTCTAAAGTCCTCAAAAGAATTGTATGATTAATGTGGACCACAGCTGGTCCTTGGAACTCTTGTTGGAAGTTCTGGAGCCCCCTCCATATTCTCATGGATCACAAGGCTTTTGAGAGTATTTTGTATTTACAGGGAGAAGCCTCTTTATCAAAAGTGGCAGTCTCTGCCTTGCCTTTCCCACTTCTGCAGAACCAAGAGGAGTAAACAATTTGTTGGAGAGTAGAGAGAATGGGAAGTACAGCTTCCCCCGGCCTGTGCACTGTTTCGGTTCACAGTGCCTGGGAATTTTGGGCCCTCACCAGCCCCCTGGATCACTTTGGAAATTTCGTTTATTCCATTCCCAACAAAGGAAGGATAAATCTAGCCTATGCAATGTTTCCTTTATGAGAACTGAAAATTGTTTTTAAAATGATATTCTGTATAAAGAGACTAGGACTAGAGAACCATGAGAATATTTTATTGAATCTGACATACAAGCATAAAATACAAATTAGAACTGGGCCATTGGGAGGTGGAACTTCTGATTCCTTTCTTCCCCTATGTTATTATAGCCCTGAATGAAAACCCTTTCTGAGAGTTAATTTAAGGATCTCACCTTGCTTCTTTGGGACAGTTGTGTTTAGCCTATGAAATTTCAGTTCAATTCATTTAACAATTATTTATATGAGAGTCACTGGAATGGTTTCATTGAGTTTGAATCTGGCCTCTATCATTTTTTAACTGTAAGATCTTGGACAAGTATTGCTGTCATGAGGGACCAATGATGTGCCCATGTTGAGTGCTGAGCATGGTGCCTGGTGCAAAATAAGTGCTAAGTAAATATTAGTTCTTGTCATTATTTTTATTAGATTGTACCCTTCTAAAGGACAAGGTTTATCTTACCTTTGTATTTTTGACATCTTTGAAGAGTGCCTTTTACGTAGTAGGGAAATAATTGTTGGATTTGATTTGTTTCTTTAATAGCTTTTCTTGGGTTGAAGCAAGTCTTTCTCTCCTTGTAGCTTTGATGGTGGTTATGTTGATGATGATGGTGGTGGCTCTGGCAACATCTGTAAGATAACATGTAATTTACTATTCTGAGGTTAAATAGAGGATGTGCTTTTGCAGTTGCCAGTCTGACACCTTTTGCCAGCACCCTTGTAAATTTCACTTTAAAAAGCTTTGTAAACTGCATTGTTTTAAAAAGAAACATTGTGTGGCTGCATCTGTACAGTAGGTGAGAACATTTAAATTTAGAATTACTAAGGAGACTGTCAGATTCCATGAGGTTAAGAATAAAATTCCAAATTGGCAATGAGGTAGTGTGATCCTCATTGTGTTTGTAGCACACCTATTGAAAGATACTAAATAATGCCTTGGAATGACCATTATAGGTTTAAATGTAATTCAGTGGAGCCTGTAATTTTCTCAGGGCTTTGAAATTCAGTGAAGTTACAAGCTGGTCAGGATCTTGAAGGGAGGAGGGAGAGACCATTGATGCAGGAGGATGCAAGGAAGATGATCTTTCTTCTTGAATAGGAATCACAGTCCCATTAAAAGAAAAATGCTAGAGTCTTGGCAGAAAACACAGATTTGCATATTATTCACATATATTTGCATATTGAGTTCAAGAGGCTCTATCTTCAAGTATGTAAAATAAATAGTGTAATCTGCTGCAATTGTGTTCCAATCCAGTATCCAGGGCATTGCACAAATGAAATACATAACACATTTAAAACTCACATTTCAGAAGCCAAAAGATGGCAATCAGCTGAAGGTAGCAGTCATCAGTAATACTGACAGGGAGCAGAGATTGTCTGACTTGGCTAGAGTACAAGGTTGGGAAATCCACTGCCCTCGAGTGTCCTCACCTGCAGAAGAAGCCTGCTTTAGGTTCGTCCTGGACCTGCTGGAGTTTGCAACTTCAGAGACCATGGTGCCCATGGAGTTACTGCCACTCTCCCAAAGTCGAAAGCCTTCATGGTGCCCAAACAGCACTTCTTTCTATTAAATCCTAACTGACCTGGGTGGGAATCTCACTGCGTACAGGGTATTGGTGAACAGGGCTGGACCACATACCCAACATCCACTTGATTTTACCAGCTCTTCTAGTTTGGTCTTAGAGACTTAAATACTTAAATATTAATCAATGAGATAACGAGCGATGTGGGGGAAACATAATCACATAATATCCACAAGCCTTCCTACAGTACCCCCTCTCCTCAGTAAACATATACACTAAGTAAAAATAGTATTTGCTATGTAAATGCTGCTTTATGACAATCCCCTGCCTTCTTTTTCCAGCCATATTGGTGCCCCTAAGCCTCTCTTAAATAGACATTCTAGTGCTGCTGTTGGGCACACGGAGTGGTGGTGGTGGTACAAGGCACTAGTCAGCAGCAGTCAGTCAGATTTCAAGATCCAGTTTAGGCTCTTCAGTTTACAAATCCCTAATGTGGCTTTCAGAAGCTATAGAGTAATCCATAGGAGATTCAGAGTACAGAAGTTCCTGATGTATTTTGCTTTCTAGAAGTGATAGGTAGGTGGGCAAACTTCATGGGATGTTAAAACCAGAAGGGTCTGAGAGAACAGACAGTTGGGGCAAGAGGAGTTTACTGGAGGAGGCAGTAATGCATTGGTGATAAGCAGCGGCAAAATATCCGAGAGAGGGACACCCATTCTTCATCAGTGTTGAAACTATGTTCTTAATGTTTAAAGTCCTTAGTCCATGAAGATTTAACTTTAAGATGTCGTGGAATCTTAGCTGTAGGGAGAATGGAGGATGAAGATGGTGGGTGAGATCAAGGAAAGTAGAACTGATCAAGCAATAGAGATAACCTCAAAAGGAGATGGGATGGAGGGAACACCAAATCACAGAGTCCAGATAGGCACAAGGAGCTCAGGTCTGGACCCATCCCTTGCTGAGAATCTGGAGATCCTTGTGTCTGCTTAGAAGGAAAACTCTGGTCAGCGCTCTGGTTGGTGGGCTGGAGTTCAGGGCAAGCCTCTAGCTGTATTAGGGGATTGTAGAGCATTGCAGAGGCAAGGTAGGCCAGCCATATGGTCAGGATCAGCCCAGCAGGGGCTACTGGTGGGCAACAAGGTCTCAGTTCCTTCTAGGCACAATGAAGACACAGTTAGGGTAGGAAGGAAGGCCATTTCAGTCCCCACTAACTGATGGGTCCCAGACTATTGCCTTGATCAGGCTCTGCTTACAAGCTTAAAAAAGATGGAGTCTGATGATCACCAAAGCTGAAGAATGACAGTGGTTAATGATGAGCTTTGTTCTCCTGATTGTACATCTTTGTACCTGTTACCACTGGGTATTTTAGCTTCCTGGGTTCATATTTACATGTGAAAAATGCACTTATTTTTGTTATTTGAATGAAAACCAGGTGTATGCCCATTTTACCAGCGCAAAAATCCATCCTTGGTGCCTTCCATAAGTGCTAGGAGGTTGAGAACACAAGTAGTTTGGAAAAATATGGGTTTGGCATGGTCTTAGGGAACAGAAATACTTTACTGCTGTTCACGTTGTAATTTCACATGCCAGCCTCTCTCTTCATTTTTAGGTAAGTCACTTAACCTCCTGCTCTTGGTTTGTCCATTTACAAAGTTCGTGTTTAATACATGCATACCTTCCAGAGGTTTTATGAAAATTAATTAGGTAAAGGTTATAAAGTAGTTGGAAGATGAAGCACTAAATGTTATTAAGTTGGGTAATTATACTGTGCTTACCTAAAATTTCTTCAACAGACTCAGATATAAAAGGTTTTTTATGCCCAATCCCAAGCTAATAGGTAGATGGCAAAATTGTTTCCTTTGCCTAGAGATGTTATGTATATTAATTTTGGGTTAAACGCAGCTGTCTCTTTGTCTCCTTTTACACTCATTCCACTTATTCTCTCTTCCTCTCTCATTTCTCTGCCTTCTCTTTCTGATGCCAATTCAGCTGTTTCATTGCTTGCTCACTGGACTTGGAAATGGGACAAAGGAGTCAACAGGCTTGTAAAAGTGGCTCAAGGTGGACTGTGAACTTTATCAGTCCTGGGTCTAAGTCCATGGCCACGAAGACTGAGCTGTTGTCACCATACATTTGAGGACATGACATGGTTTCTTTCACATTTCAGAGAGAAGGTGCTTTATAAATATAATCCCTAGCCACAAAGCAGACTCAGAAGTAAATGCCTGAGAGCTATTTGCCCAGCGAAGCATTTATTGGCCCTCTTTCCTTTTCGAGATAGCTCCAAAGAAATGAAATACAGGAGATCTGCAAACCCCCAGTCTTCATTACTCACTTTGCATAATTATTACTTGTCCTGGATAAGTGGGTAAGTGTAAGTAAGACTGAAATAAACCCCTAAAGTGTTCTGAAAGCAGGTTGCTTTGACTAAGAATTGAATTATTCTTTTAGGAGTTTTGATTTTTTTTTCTGCTTCCATTCATGCTATCACTTGCTGATATTTTTGTAAGAGCTCTATTGACTTCTGTGCCTATCTTCCCAGCCATGTATATTAGTTTTTTTTTAAATCTAGTTTCAGGGATAGAGAGAACAAGCATTATTATTATTTTCTTTTTTAATTTTTCTTTTTTTTTTTTTTTGAGAAAGATTAGTCCTGAGCTAACATCTACCACCAATCCTCCTCTTTTTGCTGAGGAAGACTGGCCCTGAGCTAACATCCATACCATGAGCTAACATCCATGCCCATCCTCTTCTACTCTGTATGTGGGAGTCCTGACACAGCATGGCTTGCCAAGCGGTGCGAAGGTCTGCACCCAGGATCCGAACTGGCAAACCCTGGGCCACCAAAGCAGAACGTGCGAACATAACTGCTAGGCCACCGGGCCAGCCCCTAGCATTCTTTTTTTTTTTAATGAAGATTTCTCTGTGCTTAATTATGAAGGCATTTAAAAACATCAGTGATGGTTTATTTTATAAAAATTCATTGAACTGCAAGTACACATAATGTATGTACTTGTGTAAATGTTACCTGTTAATAAAAAGTTTTTAAGAAATCATTTATATTATTGAAATTTCTATAATATGTTTTCTTCTTTATTCTTGTTTGTTTCTTCTGTGTCATTTTAAGTTTTTTCAAAAGCATTTTAGCTTACTTTTGTAATTATTTTCCAGCTTGAAATTTAGTTTGTATTCCTATGCTGTCATTTGAGAAGATGTATAGGGTAGTGATTAAAAGCATAGATGCTAGAGATAGCTGCCTAGGTTTATATCCCAGCTCCTCTATTTAGTAACAGTGTAACCTTGGGTTAGTTACTTAACTTTTCTATACCTCAGTTTATTCATCTGTTAAGTGGGGCTAATAAAAGCGTCTGCCTCGTGGGTTGCCTGAAGATTAAGTGAATCATTATATTTAAAGCACTTGGAAATGCATAGCACACAGTAAGTACTTTGTTCAGAAGTGAGGATTTATTCTGTGTACCTCCTCTATTATGGTACTGTCCTACCCTACATTATTTGGTTGAGAAACTCTGAAGCCCCTGGAGTTGGCTTGGGTTCGGGGGGTTTACTATGGGGCAAGGAGTGTGGGCCTCCAGAGGAATCTGGGTGGGGTGTGGGAGGAGTTATTGGACAGCCTGCAGGAACCAAGCAGCTTCTCTCCTTGTCTCCTTCCCCCGCTGGCTGTAGGAACTCTTGACGTCTTATCTCTGTTTCTCTGTCTATGTCAATATTTTGGTTCTCTTTGCCACCCGGCCCTTTCTGCTTGCTCATCAGCACTCCCCAGCTCAAAGTCGCTCACCCCAAATGATAACCTCAGCCTCACAAGTCCATTCCCACAGCAGCTAACTTATTCAGCTTCTCTGCGTTCGAATTCTAGTTTTACTAATTGATTGAGCTTGGTCAGGGGCCTAGCCCTCATCCAGTGAGCTGGAGTAAGTGAGGTGATGTGGAACTGTGAGGACAGGTGACAAATTCAGTGCTTTTTCTGAGGCAGCTTCTATATGAATTTCTCCATGGCTTTTCAAAAACATGAGATGAACTGAAGAAATGAGCCAATTTTGTAAGAGTTCTACATGAGATGAACTGAAGAAATGAGCCAATTTTGTAAGAGTTCTACATGAGATGAACTGATCTTTTCTCTTTTATTCCATTAAAAAATGCTAGTTGAGCCTATAGTTTGGGAAACATTGCTCTGAGACTTGTGTGTCCTGGTGGATCAGGGTAGGGAACGATTGATTGGCTTTTCTGCCCACTCTGCCCTCCAATAAGGGCTTCTCTCTCTTTAGTGCACAACAGTATTACTTGGAGCACTTGTGAAAAATGCAGATTCCCAAATTTCATCTCCAGAGATTGTGCATCACCTTTTCTGGGGTCAGGCCTGGGTATCTACTGAGTTTGACAAGTGCTCAGGTGTTTCTAAGGCAAGTTACTTGCAGGTCATATTTGGAGAAACACTGCGTTAGATGTGAATTCTCTAATAAACCATATACCTTGCCCTCCTCTTTTCCCTCTCTATGCATGAATACTCTATCTTATAAACAAGTTGTATTCTGAAAGTCAGTTTCTGAGACTCTTGTTTAACACTTAAGAATACCACCTCTTTTAGGAAGGTTGGTAGATTCCTAAAGCAACATATAAAGCTCAATTAAGCTTTCTTTTAAATTTTGTCACCAGCACTTCCCAGACTATACAGCTGGCAGCACTAGTGTGAATAAAGTGTGAATCAGAGGCTACAGGCATGATGGAGGAGAAGAGCATTTATATGGCGAGTGAAATAGATATGAAGGAGGAAAGAGTGAAAATTCTCACGTTAATGGGGAGAAATTTGTGAGGAGTTTCTAACCACACCCAAGTAAACAGAAGGATCTTCTCTTAAGGATGTGTATCTGTGCTTTCAATTTAGGGAGAGATTTCGTCTTTATTTAGTTGACACTTAAATCAGTTTTTTGGCCCTGGCCGCTCGTTTTCTGTGGTTTAGTATTTATCTTTCCTTGTCTACAGGATTTTTTATAAGTATATGTATTAGTGACACCTAGAAATTGATATAAAATACACAGAACTTATTCAGTAAATTGTTTCCCATCACTGACTTCTCCATCCCCAAGTATTCATATAGGAGATAATTTTAATACAATTTTAGTCTTCCCCCATCTCCACATCTTACTCTATTTTACCCCTCATCAATTTCAGATCTGTTATCTCCTTTCCAGCAATTTTGTGTGGCCTGATTATCTTCTGCATGAATAGCTGTAACCTCCTTGGGGGCTTCTTGCTTTCTGTTTTCCTTCAGTCAATCTCATAAACTCTGACCAAAATAACTCAATACGTACGCTAATTTAAATTCACCACTCTCTTCTTCTCAAGTCTTTATGAAAAGCTTATAGAAGGAATCTTGAAGCAAAGGTGGAAAAAAATATTTCCAGTAAAGGGAGCAGACCAGAAAACCTCAACTATATATCCAAATTCATGACTAAAAAATTTTCATCAAATTAGAAATATAAGGGAACTTCCTCAGCCTGACAAAGGGCATCTATGAAAATCCTACAAGTAATATCCTACTTAATGGTGAAAGAGTGAATGCTCTACTCCTAAGATTAGGAACAAGACAAGGATGTTCTTTGACTACTCCCTTGAAAAATTGTATTGGAGGTCCTAGCCAGTGTAATAAAACTAGAAAAAGTAGTGAAAGGAAAAAATAAAACTTTGTTTCTAGGCAACATTTACTGTCTATGTAGAAAGTAGAAAGAATACACTGTAGTCCCCTGATCCATGGTTTTGCCTTCCATAGTTTCAGTTACCAGCAGTCAACCATGGTCTGAAAATATTAAGTGGAAAATTCCAGATATAAACAATTCATAAGTTTTAAATTGTGTGCTGTTCTGAGTAGTGTGATGAAATTTCACGCCTTCCTGCTCCGTCCCTCCCGGGATGTGAATCATCCCTTTGTCCAGCTTATCCACACTGTATATGCTACCCACCTATTAGTCACTTAGTAGCCATCTGGGTTATCAGATCAACTGTCTCCGTATCCTAGTGCTTGTGTTCAGGAAATCCTTATTTTATTTAATAATGGCCCCAAAGCGCAAGAGTAGTGATGCTGGTAATTTGGATATGCCAAAGAGAAGCCATAAAGTGCTTCCTTTAGGTGAAAAGGTGAAAGTTCTCAATAAGGAAAGAAAAAGCTTGTGTGCTGAGGTTGCTAAGATTTATGATAACTTTTATTACAGTATATTGTTATAATTGTTTTATATATTTTATTATGTTATTGTTACTAATCTCTTACTGTGCCTAATTTATATGTTAAACTTTATCACAGATATAAAAACATAGTATATATAGGTTTGGTACTATCTGCAGTTTTATGCAGCCACTGGGGTTCTTGGAACATATGCCCCTGGATAAGGGGGGACTACAGTACCAAAAAACTAGTAAGATGAACAAGTAAGTTTGGTAAGGTCACAGGATACAAGATCAATATACAAAAATTAATAGTATTTATATGTACTATCAATGAACTATTACAGATTGAAGTTTAAAAAATAAATTTATAATAACATCAAAACCATGGTATTCTTAGGCGTAAATTTATAAAATACCTGACCCAATAGGCTTAAGATGTCACTTCTTCTCAAATTTTGTATAGATTCAACACAAGCTTAATAAAAATCCTAGCAGTCTTTTTTGTAGAAATGGACAGCTGATTCTAATATTTCTATGGAAAAGCAAAAAAAGCTAAAACAATTTTGGAATAAAAGAATAAAGATGGAGAACATACACTGTCTGATTATAAGACTTACTATAAAGCAACAGTAATCAAGATAATGTGCTAATGGCATAAGAATAGATGTAAAGATCAGTCAGGCTGGAGAGAGAGTTTAGAACTGGAGCCACATACACATGGCCAGTTGAAAAAAAAAATCCTCAACTCATGCCTTGTGCCATGTAAAAAAGTTACCTTAAAATGTGTCATAGAACTGTAACTATAAAATTATGAAACTAAAAACTTTAGAATAAAATAGGAGAAAAATCTTTGTGTCTTTGGTTTAAGCAGAGATTTTCTAGATATACAAAGAGCATGAACCATAGAAGAAAAAATTGATAAATTGGCCTTCATTAAAAATAAAGAAGGTTCTTTGAAAGGTATTGTTAAGGGAATAAGATAATCCACAGAGTGGAAGAAAATAATGTGCAAAATACATATATAAAGGCCTTGTGTCTAGAAAATATAAAGAACTGTTATAACTCAATAGTAAAACAACCCATTTAAAAATGGGCAAAATAATGGGCTTTAAAAAATGGGCTTTAGCAGAATAAAGATGTAGGTGTTAAAAAAAAAAAAAGAGCACTGGCAAAGACCCTCAGTATCATCAGTTGTCAGGAAAGTCAAATCAAAGCCATGGTGAGATACCACTAAACATCCAATACAGTGAATAAAATTTGAAAAAAGAAAAAAGGAAGGAAGAAAGGAAAAGGAAGGAAGGGAAGGAGGGAGGCAGAGAGGAAGGAAAGAAAGAAAAGAAGGAGACAGAGAGAAAGAAAAAGAGAAAGAAAGAAAGAAAAAGAAAACTCACAAGACCAAGTGTTGGTAAGAATATGGAGGAACTGCTGGTGGGAATGCAATTTCTTATAAAGTTAAAACTACTCTTACCGTATAACCCCGCGATCCCACCCCCAGGTACCTACTTAAGAAAAATGAAAACATATGTCCACACTAAGAACTGTACGTGAATGATATAGCAGCTTTATTCATAATCACCTAAAGTGGAAACACCCCATATATCCATCAACAGTGAGTGGCTAAATACATTGTGGTGTATCCATACAAAGGAATATTGCTTGTCAATAAAAGAACAAAGTAGCGATACATGCAACAACATTGAGGAATCTCAAAAGCCATTATGTCAAATGAAGGAAGTCAGACACAAAAGGCTATATACAGTATGATTCCATTTATAGAACATTCTGGAAAAGGCAGTAGGGACAGAAATCAGATCAGTGGTTGCCAGGAGCAGGAGAGAGGAGAAGGAGTTGATTACAAACACAGGGAACTTTTTGGGTAATGGAAATATTTTATATCTTGCTTATGGTGATGGTTACGTACTAAATATATTGCTAAAAACTTAGCTGTGCAACTAAAAGAATGAATTTTAATGTATATAAATTATACCTCAGTAAACTAGACCAAAAAAAGAGAATTTTATTATTAGTTAAAGTTCACTTATTGATGTATGCATGAATGAGTAATTTCCATGTCAGTTCCATTTAGTAATAACAAACCTCCATATTTGCATAATATCTTTCAATTTGTAAGCTACGTTCATACCTATTTTTTCATGTAAATTTCACAACCCTGTGAAATAGGCACTGTTGTTTACATTTTAGAGATGAGCCACTTCTCTGAAGTTCAGAGTCTAAGTGATGTGCTTAAGGTCACATAGTAAATCTTTTTCAAATCCAGGGCTTCTTCCACCATTTCTCAATGCCTCTTTAAAAAAGTTATCATATTTGCCAATTAGGAAAAAAACAGTTTTTCGTTATGGCTCACTTGGCTGCTCTTTCTTCCCCTTGATTAGCTTGGAATTCCTGCTTTGGTGCTTTACACTTATTCTCTGGTCCAGACCAATTCCAGGGAGCTTCCTGGTGTTCCACTCAGCCCTTTCCCTTCTTTCATACACCCTCTGTCAGAGCCCTTACATTTCCTCCAATGTATAGATCTCCTGGGAAAACACTCTTGGGCACCCACTGTGTCCCCTTCCTCTGGCAAATGTGTCAAATACTATAGTTTGTGTTGTATCTAAATGGCTGATCTCGCCATTATTTCTTCATCTGTCTCTTGGTGGAGGGATTTGTGTAAGAGAGAGCCATGTTGACTCCGGATTGGGAAACAGATGGAAATTTGGAGAATTGATATGAGAATGAACAAGTGCGTGGCTGGTAGAAGAATGAGTGAATTTCAAGGCATGACTCATTAATTAGGTGCAGGAGTAAAGGCTTAGCAGCTCCTTTTTCTTAGGAGCTCAGACTGGATCACTTTTGTTTGTGTCAAGCTACATTGATACATTTCTATGTAGATTCTTAAGGGAAGAGGAGAATAGGAAAGATGATGTTAGGTTTTAAAGAAAGAAAAATGGGGTTTGGCATGCAGAAGAAAATGATTCTGTTGGGAATAGTTTGATATGCAGTGAAAGAAGAAGCCAGAGGAAAGATTGTTGTATGAAAACATTGGGACATTCCTTGAGGTGATGAAGAAAGAATTTGTTGCTAAAATAGAGAAAGTAGCAGGGTTTGACTTGGACTTTAATATAAATTAGACAAAGAAAAACAAGGGCACGTGAAGAGCTGTGAAAATCTTTCAGACCTGTTAACCCTGAAGTGAGGCCAGGCAACTAAACAGACAGATAAAAGTGTAAAACTAGGCCTTTCTTTATAGGTTACAGATAGTAAGATTTGAGTCACTGGCTCAGTTGAAGGAGAGGAAAGTGTAGGGGTTGTGGATAAATTCTGGGGAGAAATGATGCCCTCAGGAGAGACAGGATAAGGAAAGAAAAAGAGTGATCCAGAGAAAGTAAAACTGCAGAGGAAGAAGCACCCAGAGACATTCAGGTACACGTGGACCAGGGAGATGCAGAGAGGTTAAGCATCAAGAGACATGGCGAAAAGGAGAAGCAGGTGATAAATCTTGTCAAGCACAACCAGGGAAACTTAGAACAGCAGGAAAAAAGAGGCAGCTGGAGTTGTTCCTGAACATGTTGTTAGGACTCTTGTCAAGGTAGTTTTAGTAAAATGGAACAGATGAAAATGTGAAGACACTCAATAAGAACTCTAGAAGAGGAAACTTTAAGAAAAAGACAAGATGAGTTTAAGAAGCAAGGTGAGGAATGCAATGAAGGATGGAAGAGAGGCAAAATTAATGAAAATAAGATATTCTCTCTCTCTCTCTTTTACACATACACACCCCCCCCATACCTATTTATCAGCCAAAGTGAGGTGAGAGAATTTGAAAACTGAAAAAAGCTGACTAAGAATGAAGGGTTTCAATGAGGCTGTGGGACAACTTTTGAATGAGCAAGTGAAAGTAATAAACAGGAATCGCTGAGGGAGTAGACTTAGGATAGAGATGAGAGGAGGAGAGAGAAGTCTCTGAATACAAGGACAGTTTCAGGCAGTAGTCCAGGGTGGTTGTGTTTAGGTTCATGTTACCACAGGGTTCATGTTGAGAAGAGAACTGTTTCCGTGAATACTATTTCAATCAAAAACACTTCAGTGAATGGTATTTTCTAGGCACTTCGGTCTCTTAATCATTATAAAATTGGGGTCTTAGCTTGTCAACAGTGATGGCTATTATTGAGAGCAGAGAAGGCATTTTCATGCTGTAGTAAGCCAGCCTCGTTGATTGCCCAAAGCTCTTGAAAGCAGCTGCGGTTTCATTCACCTTGGAATTTGAGAATAAACTGGATTTAGTGATTAGAGATCTGTGCCCCCCACAACTCCTGTTCTTCCATCGTTTCTTGTTGCCTCTCTAGCAGTAAGTCCTAAGCACCTTTGCTGAGCACCCAAATTCCTTTGCGTACCGTTTCAGCTTTATCTCACAGCTACTCTTGCCATGAACTCTTGCTTCTTGCCAGGCCACCCTGTTTACCATCCCTGGTAAGCTTTGTGTCCCACTGCTTTTCCACCTTCGTGCCTTTGCTCAAGCCCGTTTCCTCATCTTAGATACCCTCAGAACTTTTTAGCCAGATAAAGTTGTTCTCAGACTCCAGGCTCAGAGCAGTCTCTCTCTGCTCATCTTCATTCTCATTTAGCACCTTCATGCTCTCTGACAGTCCACTGTTGAGGATGTGTGTGTCTTCTCTCTATGCTGGAGTGGATAGTCTTTGTGGGCAGACACCAAGTCTTAACTCCCTGGAACACTTCATTGCGATTCGCATGATGAGCCCTCAATAAGGATTTATTGATTCATTGGACTTTTGAGGGGAAAGGGATAGAAACTGGTGTGTGAGGTTGTAAGTCAAGTTTTCTACTTTCAAAATCTAATTTTTCCCAGTTTTATTGAGATAGAATTGGCATGCAGCATTGTGTAAGTTTAAGGTGTACAGCATAATGACTTGACTTACATGTACTGTGAAGTGATTACCATATAAGCTTAGTTAACATCCATCATCTCGTATATCAAAATCTAATTTAAATGGGAAAGCCACAGATATGCTAATTACACTCTCTGTATCTGGATGTGCAGATATCTGCCCGTGGATTCTGGCACAGCCTGTGGCTGAGTAGTGTCAGGGAGGAGCTTCATTTTGGCCCCAGTGGGCCATGAGAAAGGAGGTGGACCGGCTGTCCCCACCCTGCCATTTCTATGGTGACAGTGGACGTGGTAATTCAGGCCTGATGTACATTCTGTTCTAATAATTTTTAATGCAGGATTCAGAGGGAGCAGCTACTTGCTTTGTAAAAACAATATAAAACGTGAAGGGTGGCCAAATTGCAACTGTATTATTATCATTTTGGCAAGGGTT
Organism: Equus quagga; assembly: GCF_021613505.1. Taxonomy (NCBI): domain Eukaryota; kingdom Metazoa; phylum Chordata; class Mammalia; order Perissodactyla; family Equidae; genus Equus; species Equus quagga. Next base: position 44,052,199 of record NC_060267.1, read on the forward strand.
CTCAAACATTTTTTCATTCTTTTTCACTATTTTAATTTCTTTTCCACATATCAAGAAAGAATACAAAGTTAACTGTCATATGTTTCCTTGAAATATCACCTTTATGTTTTCTTGTGTTGTTGTATGTCTTTGTTTATGCTTTGGCCAATAATTTGTCACTGAAAATTGATTCTAAAACTCAGTTTTTTCATGAAGCAGATTCCAAGCAAATAAAAGAGCAGGAAAAAAGAAGATAGGGCTTCATTAACCAGTTTGTTTCTTCAGCAATGTAAAGTCTCATTTAATGACCACATTTTCCTTCATGAAAATGCTCTGCCTTTCTCTGGATTGTGCTTTGTAGTCACTGTGATAATTGCTGGGGATATTTTTCTCATTCCCAATGCTTTTACATTCCTCACTCTCAAAAAATACTGGCTCCTGAAGGCTGTTCTCTTGAAATATTCTACAGATGTTTATCAATTCTTGCAGAGGCCTGGGCACATGGAGAGCATTGCTGCTTACAGTGCTGTGAACCAGGACCTGAGGATAAGCAGGAAACATTATCAGGAGAGGCCATACCTTATTTGGTGGCAGGTAGTGGTGGAATTCATGTCCTGCTTTTGCTATTTTGAACCTAAGAGAGGCTCCTAGACATTATTGTGTAATGCAGGAATAGTCTGTATCATTTATGGCCAGAGTAGGAAACAGATGGCACCCTCAACTGGTTTAATTTGAAGAGAGTTTAGTAAAGGGACTGTTTACCAAGGTGTAGGCAGTGCACAGAAGCCACAAGAACTAGTATGGTGTCCTGAAGCTAGTAGCAACTTGGTATAGTTACCACCACCTGTAATCCTGAAGGAGGAAAGTGAGAGCAATTTCTGGAATCTGGAAGGGGAATTGTCTCGAGACAGTCACGTGGAAAGGGTCATTTCGTGGAAGCTGTGACCTTCAGTCAAGCAATACAGCCAACCTGCAGTGAACCCACAGGGAGGAAAGCACAGAGAATAAATACCCTAGTCCTGGTCTTCTTGTTCCCTCTGGGCTTCTGCTTGTGCTCTCTGTGGGTCAAACCCGACAACCCACCTGGAAGTCAGAGGACTAGGAAGTCCATTGATGTGTTCCCAAAGCTCTGCCTCCCAGAGCTTAAAGCAGAAAAGAGTAGAGAGTTGATCTTGAGGGGAATGGAAGACAGAGGGATTCACAGAATTGTAAAGCTGGAAGAGACTTTGAGAACAACCAGTCAATTTCTCTTATTTCACAGATAAAGAAATAGAGCCACGGAGAGGTTGAGTAATTCTTTCTAAGACACATGGCTTGTTAGTGGCAGAATTATAACAGGGCCTGAGATTTCCTGATCCTTAGTTCAGTGTCCTTTCTGCTACACCATTATTCCTATAGAGTAGTTTGAGAGGAAAGGGAGAGAGAGCAGGAAGGGCAAGTGAAATTAGAGAGATAGTTTCAGTTTATGATTAATTCTCTGAGTAGCTGCTTGATTTCACATATGATGTTATAGGGGTTTAAGTGAATTTGGTATTAGTTATGATTGATTGTGTGGTTATCCTTGTGTGGTTATATACATACAAGTATTTGTATTGATGGCAATAATAAAGATGACATTTTATTTTAAGGATAACCAGCCAGCTCAAATGGTGTAGCTTTTGTTCGCTCTTTATTCTGGCTTTGCAACTGTGCTCTCTTTGAGGTCTTTAATGGCCTCAGAGTCTTGTTGTAAATGTAGGCTCCAAAGTGAAGTCTGAATCATGTTTGGGTGCCATGCTTCATCAGCAGAACCATCTTAGAACTCAGAGACCGAGGGAAAGAGGGCTAATTTGTACACATATACATATATCACTCGTATGGGTGTTGATTGACACATTTATGTACACTTGCAAATAAACACCCAGATACATAGGCAATTATTAACTAACAACATTAACCTAGGAATGATCCCTACATAATATCAAAAAGTTGGAAATGGTATTGGTATTTATGGTATTTCCCCTCATGTTATAACCCTTGGAGAGTGAAGGACCTAGAACAGTGTCTTTATTTATTTGTCAGTGGAGATGGAGAAAGGTAACTTATTACTGCTGTTCTTAAATTTTTATTCATTGGTTCATTCATAAATGTCATCAACAGATGTTTGTTGAGCACCTACCATATGCCACACACTATGCTAAGTACTGGAGATAGATAAGGAAGACAGATGTAATCCTTGCCCTCACTTCTTTAGGGTTTGCAAGAAAAGCTATCTTACTAGCCAAAGTAGTGAGAGTTGGGTTCTCCTTTCCTATTCTCCATGCAGGGAGAATCACTGTTGGTGAGCAAAGATAATAAATGACTCTTGATGTAGGTGAAGTTTTCATATTACTTTGTACAAGATTTCGTGGCTATTTAGGAGGGGGGGAATAGATGCTGGCTGGCTCAAAGATTTAAAATCTATTTTAAATATTGCTTTTGTTGGATATCAGGTTGTTACTTATAGACTAACTTTTTAAAACAACCTATTTCTAAGGTCAGAAGAAACTGTACTAAAGCTGGGGAGGGAGGTGGGAGGGAAGAAGTTCTTTGACTCTTTTCTAAGTAATTCCAGGCAAAAGAAGCTCCTTATCTGCCTCTGAACAGAGTATATTCACATTCAGTGAATAAATATCAGGTACCTGCTATTTGCTAGATGCTTTCAAGTAAATTGTTTAATATTCACAACAACTCTGTGAGGTGAGGATAATAACCCCCATTTTATAATGAAGAAAGTGAGATTCAGGTAATTTAAGTTATTGCTTCCCCTCCTGCCAAGGGAAGTAAGTGTCAAAGCCAAGTTTCAATTCTAGATCTTTTGACTTCTAGGTCCTTGCTTTCTTTACTGTATCATAATACCCTTCTAAATAATATTTTATTATTTTTGCAATTTCTATCTATTGTTTTCATTACTCTTTCCTGCTCATCTGTTGGTACTTAGCTTGTTACTCTCCTGATCTCCCAGGCAGGATTAGGTGGCCTCCTGTGGCATACTGGGCATGCTCTACTACAACGCTTACAGATTGTGCTGTAATTTCCTGTTTGTTTGTCTGTCCTGGCCACTAGACTAAAGGGTCTTTGTAGATTGGTGACCATTTCAGTCTTGGATCTCATCTCCTAGCACAATCCCTGGCACATGGAAGACATTCAATAAACATTTGTTAAATGAGTCAGTCTTCACAGTAATCCTGAGAAAGCAGTCATCTCATGTTTTACAGATGAGGGGGCTGAGGGTCAGAGAGGTAAAGAAACTGATCCAAGATCCTACAGCAAGTTAAGAGTAAATGTAAAACACGTGTTCACCACTCAGAAGCTTTGCTCTCTCCACCACAACACAGAACGATTATTATTGCTGGGTGGAACTAGGGTTTGCAGAAGAGATTTTGTTGAGTGTTTCAGTGGCTTGGAATATACTTAGGCAGTAGGAGCAGATCATCTTGTGGGACTTGTAAATGGCCTTTTCCAACGTCTAAATTTTAGATCTATTTTAGCACAGGCTGCTTATCTTCAGCTCAGAACATGAATGTTTCTGGGTAGATGCCTATGGGTTTGGTGGTTCCTGCCCCATCTCTGGCTCACTGTTGCCCTCCCAATCTGTTCCTTTGACCTCCTTCCCAGTTGAGATTTTCCTGTTGCCCTGTTTCTGTGCTGCTGCTTCTTTTTTTTTTTTATCATCTGTCACCCATTTTCACTGCTCATCCCCCCTCTTAATAGTCAGTGACAAGCCAATAATTTTTATTAACACTTGAAAATGCTATTTTGCTGCTAAACCAATACATGCAATTGCCCTAATCTGATGCCAAATGGTAATAATCAGAATTAGGTTTCAAAAGGTTTGGATTTCATCAGGGCTTCCCACACTGTCCTTGGAGGCATATAAATTGATTATAATTAAGAACCGTATGCAGATGTTAGAAGAGAAACTTTGACCAATTTTGGTGTCCACTCTTGCAGAATATTAAAGAAAAAAAAGTCAGTGGCTGTTGCTGGTGAGAGTACAGATAATCATCTATGTTTGTGTTACAAATTTCTGTTAAAATGCACACATGTAAAGTGACTTATAATTCTTTATTAGTTATCTGTACAACACTTATGTCAAGCACTTGAGTGACAGTAGAAGTGATACTTCTGCTTTGTGCATACAGCAGGAAAGAACAGGTCAAATAGAAAAGTCTGGATTTAGCCACTGAAAGTGTTATAGAACAATGAAGGAGCTCAGGTGGTAGGTTTGCTTAGACCAAATAAGAACAAGAAGGCACTTATTCAGTGGAAGTCCTAGGAAAGAAAATATCTCTGCCAAGGAATTCAGTGCTGCATTAGTCCTTTGCAGTGATGAGGCCATCTTCTCATAGGGGTCTAAGGGACTGGTGGTCTTTGGAAGGGCATCCTTACCTGCATTGTGTAGGAGGACTTGATGGTTCATCTGCTGGCTCAGGATTTGCATATTTTTTACCTGTATCTTGTCCCTCCCTCCTATCTATCCTGGTTTCTGATCAAACGCTTTCTCAGAAGTAACTTAACTAAGGCTCTGTTTTCTCTGATTTTCTATTTACATTACTCGTTGTGGTTATAGTATGTTGAAATGGATTTGGGGTTGGCTCCGCACAGGACTGTATTTAGATAAGTAAATACCCCATCAGGACCAAGGAATGCTCTTTATTGTCATATAGGTCACTACATTAAGAATGGATTTGGCACGTTTGTAGGATGTCCAGGTAGACTTTTCTTTTGGCACTGGTTTCATAGGCACACAATCCCAGCACCTGCACCCACCCTCCCAGACTATCAGGATTTCTTACCTTGTTCCTTTCTGAAGAAAGAACAGGGACAAGGGAGCTCAGGAGCTCTGAAAGAGTAATGGATGGTGGTAATAGTGGGATAAAGAGGAGAATAACAATGCAGAGAGAAGTTTTAGGTTCTAAGTCAACTGAAATCAAAGGTTGATGCCTTTTGTATGTTATTTCTACAGATTTAGATGATGTTTAGGTGATGTTTAGCAGACCCTAAATTCATTTGGAGGGTTGAAATTGGGTTTCCAAATGCCTGAATATATAGATGGTGTTGTATTTCATTTGCTAGAAATAGATATTGGTCTTGTACTTCAGAATGGCATTAGAATAGTAGATGTTTGGCATCTGTGATACTCATACTTTCTGCTTCAGATGGTTGGTGAGCACATTTATTGCCTAAGCTAAGTATTCTGAATCAAATTCACCTCTTTGGTTGAACATTTGCTCTCCTCCTATAAATTTGAATTTAGAAAGTATATTAAAACCCAAAATTGACTTGGAACTTAAAACTTTTAAAAATAGTTAAAAAAATTTTTATTTTGGATCTGTTTTGCACAGTTGAGTTAATCGTACTTCTCAGTTCATGGCACACTTTTGTTATTGGTTCAGATAAGGATGTCTTGATTAATTAATTAGTTTTTATGTAACTTTATTCTTCTATATACATTTTAGAATAAGTTAATACAGTTCCTTAAAAGATCCTACTGTTTTTTTGGTAGGAGTTGCCTTGAAATTATAGATTATTTTTGGAGAAAATAGGACTCTCTAAAATACTGTTATCTCATTCATGAAAGTGGTACATGATTACATTGTTCAGGTCTACTTTCATATCCTTTAATGGAGTTTCAAATTTTATCTGCAGAGGTCTTGGGTATTCTTTGTTAATTCCTAAATAACTTATAGTTGCTTTTGCTATTATGGCTATTATATGTTCTAGTTGGTTAAAAGAGAGCTGTTGATGTTTTCTAAGAGTATCATTTATCTAGCAATCTTGCTCTACCCATATTAAAATTAATAGTTTTAAAATTCTGTTGGATTCACTATGTAGATAACCATATTATCCATATAATACTAGTTTTTCTCTTTCCTTCCCTTTTCTAAAACTTTTGTTTTCTTGACTTATTTTATTTACCGGAATCTCTAGTAACAGTGCTAGCACTAACCTTGCCTTTTTCTCCATGTCAAAAAGAATGTAATCAAGAGTTTTTGTTATATACTATTACTAGGTAAAGACTGATGGTTTCCTTCCTTTCCTATTATCAAAGAGTTTTTTAAAAAAACATATTCTAACATTTATATCATAAATAGATGTTTCCCTTAATCAAATGTTTTCTTCATTTTTTTGATATTAATGTAAATTCACCACGTTACTGTGGTGAATTAATTTGATTTCTATTCTGAAGTTAAGCCATCCTTGCATTCCTGGTATAAGCCACAATTGATTATGATTATTATTATTTTTAAAATATACCATTTGTTTTGGTTAGCTAATATTTTGTTTAGGATTTTTTTTTTTACCGTTATGTTTATAAGTGAAAGAGACCTATGATCATCTTTTCTTGTACTATAATTATCTGGATTTAGTATTAAACTGTCCTTATTTTTCTGTTTTTTTCAACTTGTATGAACAAGGCTCATTTCTTCCTTAAAAGTTTGATGAAGTGGCTGCCCTGGTGGCGTAGTGGTTAAGCTCAGGCACTCAGTTTTGGCGGCCCGGGGTTTGCAGGTTTGGATCCCAGGTGCAGACCTAGCACCACTCATCAAGCCATGCTGTGGCGGCATCCCACATAAAACAGAGGAAGATATGCACAGATGTTAGCTCAGTGACAATCTTCCTCAAGCAAGAAGGGGAAGATTGGCAACAGATGTTAGCTCAGGGCCAATCTTCCTCACAAACACAAAAAGTTTGATAGACCTCATCTATAAAACCATGGGTACCTGTTTTACTTTTCTTTTGGCAAAGATGAGGTGGGGTGATGGGGTTGTTTTGGTGGATTAGAATTGGAGGCCTTTGATAACCATTTTATTTTCTTTAATGGTTATTATTATATTCAAAATTTCTACATTCTTTTGAACCTCTTTTTGCTTTTTTTATTAAGTATTTTTACATTAAATTTTAAAAGAAAGTTTTCATAATATTCTTTTATTATTTAAAAATTTCTAAGGGCCGGCTCCGTGGCCCAGTGGTTAAGTTCTCATGCTCTGCTGCGGCGGTCCAGGGTTCAGATCCTGGGTGCGGACATGGCACTGCTTTTCAGGCCACGTTGAGGTGGCGTCCCACATCCCACAACTAGAAGGACCTGCAACTAAGATATACAACTATGTACGGGGGGGTTTGGGGAGATAAAGCAGAAAAAAAAATTCTATTATATATGTTATTTTCCATTTCCATTATCAATTTCATTTGTATTTTCTCTAGTTTTTCCTCAACTGGTCTTTCAGAACTTTTTCTATTGTGGCCTTTTAAAGGATCAGCTTTTGGTTTTGTTTTTGCTCTTTTCTTTGCTTTCTGTTTAATTAATTTCCGCCCTTATCTTTATTATTTATTCCTTCTTAGGGTTGACTGTTAATTGTTCAATAAGTAAAAATTTAATTACAATGAATTTTCATTTTCTTATAAGTAAATTTAAAGGTATAGGTTTTTCTCTGAACTGTTTTAGTCATGCTCTAGAAATTTTGATATTTAATATTTTCTTCTTTCTATATATATATATATATATATTTTTTTTGCTGAGGAAGATTCACCCTGAGCTAACATCTGTTGCCAATCTACCTCTTTGTTGTTGTTTGAGGAAGATTAGCCCTGAGCTAACATCTGTGCCAGTCCTCCTCTATTTAGCACGTGGGATGCCTGCCACAGCAGGGCTGACGAACGGTGTAGGTCTGTGAACCCAGGCTGCCAAAGCAGAGAGCACTGAACTTAACCACAATGCCATGGGGCTGGCCCCTAATATTTAATATTTTCATTGTCATTCTGTTCAAAGGATTTCTTAGTTTCTCCTATAATTTCCTTCTTAACCTTAGGGTTGTTTTTATTCTCTTTTTGCGTGAGGAAGATTGGCCCTGAGCTAACATCTGTGCCCATCTTCCTCTATTTTATATATAGGATGCCTGCCACAGCATGGCTTGATAAGTGGTGCATAGGTCCACACATGGGATCTGAACCCATGAACCCTGGGCTGCCAAAACAGAGTGCATGAACTTAACCACTATGCCACCAGGCCAGCCCCTAACTTAGCTATTTTTTTTTACATTGTTTTTAACTTTTTCTTAAGATTATGATAGTTTACACCCTGTAGAATTTCAGTTGTACATTATTGTCAGTCATGTTGTAGCTGCACCACTTCACCCTGTGTGCCCTCCCCCCACCCCCCATTTCCCCTGGTAACCACCAGTCAGTTCTCTTTGTCTATATATTTAACTTCCACCTATGAGTGGTGTCATACAGAGCTCGTCTTTCTCTATCTGGCTTATTTCACTTAACATAATATCCTCAAGGTCCATCCATGTTGTTGTGAATGGGGCTATTTTATCCTTTTTTATGGCTGAATAGTATTCCATTGTATATATATACCGCATCTTCTTTATCCAATCATTTGTTGATGGGCACTTAGGTTGCTTCCACATTTTGGCTATTGTAAATAATGCTGTGATGAACATAGGGGTGCATGGGACTTTGGAATTGCTGATTTCAAGTTCTTTGGATAGATACCCAGTAGTGGAATGGCTGGGTCATATGGTCTTTCTATTTTTAATTTTTTTAGGAATCTCCATACTGTTTTCCATAGTGGTTGCACCAGTTTTCATTCCCACCAACAGTGTATGATAGTTACTTTTTCTCCACAACCTCTCCAACATTTGTCACTTTTTGTTTTAGTTATTTTTGCCATTCTAACAGGTGTAAGGTGATATCATAGTATAATTTTGATTTGCATTTCCCTGATGATTAGTGATGATGAGCATCTTTTCATGTGTCTATTGGCTATCCGTATATCTTCTTTGGAGAAATGTCTGATCATGTCCCCTGCCCATTTTTTGATTGGGTTGTTTGATTTTTTTGTTTTTGAGCTGTGTGAGTTCTTTATATATTATGGAGATTAACCCTTTGACGGATATATAACTTGTAAATATTTTTTCCCAACTAGTGGGTTGTTTTTTCTTTCAATCCTGTTTTCCCTTGCCTTGAAGAAGCTCTTTAGTCTGATGAAGTCCCATTTGTTTATTCTTTCTATTGTTTCCCTCATCTGAGGAGATATGGTGTCTGAAAAGATCCGTTTGATACTGATGTCAAAGAGTGTGCTGCCTATGTTTTCTTCTAGAAGACTTATTGTTTCAGGTCTAATCTTTAGGTCTTTGATCCATTTTGAGTTTATTTTTGTGAATGGTGAGAAAGAATGGTCAATTTTCATTCTTTTACATGTGGCTGTCCAGTTTTCCCAGCACCATTTGTTGAAGAGACTTTCTTTTCTCCATTGTATGCCCTCAGCTCCTTTGTCGAAGATTAGCTGTCCATAGATGTGTGGTTTTATTTCTGGGCTTTCAATTCTGTTCCATTGATCTATGCACCTGTTTTTGTACCAGTACCATGCTGTTTGGATTACTGTAGCTTTGTAGTATGTTTTGAAGTCAGAGATTGTGATGCCTGCAGCTTTGTTCTTTTTTCTCAGGATTGCTGTAGCAATTCGGGGTCTTTTGTTGCCCCATATGAATTTTAGGATTCTTTGTTCTATTTCTGTAAAGAATGTCATTGGGATTCTGAGTGGGATAGCATTGAATCTGTAGATTGCTTTAGGTAGAATGGACACTTTAACTATGTTTATTCTTCCAATCCATGTGCATGGAACGTCTTTCCATCTCTTTATGTTGTCATCCATTTCTTTCAGGAAAGTCTTGTAGTTTTCATTGTATACGTCTTTCACTTCCTTGGTTAAATTTACCCCAAGGTATTTTATTCTTTTTGTTGCAATTGTGAATGGTATTATGTTCTTGAGTTCTTTTTCTGTTAGTTTGTTGTTAGAGTATAGAAATGCTACTGATTTAGAAATGTTGGTTTTATACCCTACATCTTTGCTGTACTTGTTGATTATTTCTAATTGTTTTCCAATGGATTCTTTGAGGTTTTCTATATATAAGATCATGTCATCTGCAAACAGCGAGAGTTTCACTTCTTCATTGCCTATTTGGATTCCTTTTTCCTGCCAAATTGCTCTGGCCAAAACCTCCAGTACTATGTTGAATAAGAGTGGTGAGAGTGGACACCCTTTTCTTGTTCCTGTTCTCAGAGGGATGGCTTTCAGTTTTTGCCCATTGAGTATGATGTTGGCTGTAGGTTTGTCATATATGGCTTTTATTACTTTGAGGTACTTTCCTTCTATACCCATTTTATTGAGAGTTTTTATCATAAATGGGTGTTGGATCTTGTTGAATGCCTTCTCTGCATCTATTGAGATAATCATGATGGTTTTTGTTTCTCCTTTTGTTAATGTATTGTATCACGTTGATTGACTTGTGGATGTTGAACCACCCCTGTGTCCCTGGTAGAAATCCCACTTGATCATGGTGTATAATCTTTTTAATGTATTGCTGTATTCAGTTTGCCAAAATTTTGTTGAGGATTTTTGCATCTATGTTCATCAGTGATATTGGTCTGTAGTTTTCCTTCTTTGTGTTGTCCTTGTCAGGTTTTGGGATCAGGGCAATGTTGGCTTCATAGAATGTGTTAGGAAGTGCTCCATCTTACTCAATTTTCTGGAATAATTTGAGAAGGATAGGTATTAAATCTTCTTTGAATGTTTGGTAGAATTCTCCAGAGAAGTCGTATGGTCCTGGACTTTTATTTTTGGGGAGGTCTTTGATTACTCTTTCAATTTCTTTACTTGTGATTGGTTTATTCAGATTCTCTCTTTCTTCCTGCTTCAGTTTTGGGAGGTTGTAAGAGTCTAAGAATTTATCCATTTCTTCTAGGTTGTCCAGTTCGTTGGCATATAGTTTTTCATAGTATTCTCTTATGGTCTTTTGTATTTCTGTGGTATCCATTGTGATTTCTCCTCTCTCATTTCTAATTTTATTTATTTGAGTCTTCTGTCTTTTTTTCTTAGTGAGTCTGGCTAAGGGTTTGTCAATTTGTTTTTTTTTTCAAAGAACCAACTCTTTGTGTCATTGATCCTTTCTCCTGTCTTTTTTGTTTCAATTTCATTTATTTCTGCTCTAATTTTTATTATTTCCCTCCTTCTGCTGACTTTAGGCTTTGTTCTTCTTTTTCTAATTCTGTTAGGTGTCATTTGAGATTGCTCATCTGAGGTTTCTCTTGTTTATTGAGATGAGCCTGTATTGCAATGAATTTCCCCCTTAGGACTGCTTTTGCTGCGTCCCAAATGAGTTGGTATGGCATGTTTTCATTTTCACTCATCTCCAGGTAATATTTGATTTCTTCTTTAATTTCTTCAATAATCCATTGTTTGTTCAGTAGCATGTTGTTTAGTGTCCACATTTTTGCCTCTTTCCCAGCTTTATTCTTGTAGTTGATTTGTAGTTTCATAGCATTATGATCAGAAAAGATGCTTGCTATTATTTCAACCCTCTTGAATTTGTTGAGGCTTGCTTTGTTTCCCAAGATATAGTCTATCCTTGAGAATGTTCCCTGTGTACTTGAGAAGCATGTGTAACTTGCTGTTTTTGGATGGAGTGTTCTATATATATCTATTAAGTCCAGCTGGTCTAATTTTTCATTTAATTCTTTAATTTCCGTGTTGACTTTCCGTCTGGATGATCTATCCATTGGTGTTAATAACCTTAGTTATTTTTAATAGTAAGTTTTAAAAAATTTTGGATATGTGACATTTTTTAGCTACTAAAAAAATTTATTTGTAGTTTAATCACATATAGAAAAATGGCAATTGTTTCATATTAATTTTTTGGAATTTATTGAAGCATTTTTTTAGATTGAATGTTTTCCATGTACTGAAAAGAATATATGTTCTCTGTCGTATATGTATTTCTAGATATCTCAACTAGTTCAAGCTTATTATTTATGCTTTATTTTTTGATTGTTTATGTCTTTGTTTATATTTTGTCCATTGGATTTATTGTTTCTCCCAAGAGTAATCTTAGTTATTGCTTTATACATGTTAAGCCTATATTTTTGGATTCATATATGTTCATGATTATTATATCTTCTTGGTACTAGTAGGTGACATCTCTCATTGTCACTTTTGATGTTTTCATGTTGAAGTTTATTTTGTCTTGTTACTAAAATTTTGATAGATATTCCCTTACTGATCTCCAAAAAAGGTTATACTTATTTGTACTGCACTTGACTTATACCACATGAGATCCCTTGTTTCCCCACACTCTCTGACAAATTTTAAGGCCTGTGTATCCTAGCTTTCTGTCTTTATTGGTAGCTTGGGAAAAAGGACCTGATGCATGGTTCTGGCACTTTTAATCTTCTTTTATTCCCTACCCATCATATTCTAACCACTGTCTCCATAACTAGGTCACTCCAAAGAGTGTCCTGACTATATTAAAGGATGGTTCTTGGAAAATTTGACTTAATCATCTATTAAATCACATTTTACCCTTCCTGTTGTGGTTGCCCAGTTTTCACTGAGGACAAGATTGGCCCACCTTCTCACTCAGATGTGTCTTCCCTTGGAGTCTACTCTGAGCAAAGAGTAAAGTGGTTCCTGCTATAGTTACCCTGCAGTTGTAGGCATGAACATAGGCTGCTGTGGTCTTCTGCTTGCTGTAGATCTGGGTGCCATTCAGTTCAAGCTTCAAGGAGGCAGAGGGCCAGGAGGCGAACAGTTGACCCCCTAATCCTGTTGCTTTGTTGTTGGTTCTGCTTGTGTACCCTGGTGCCTGAATTCATAGCATGATTTGGGGATGCTGAGCTCCACTGATTCCCATACCAACCCTGGCCTGAATGACTCTTGAATTCTGCTACATGACTGGTAAACTGTCAGTGGAGTTTGCTGCTACCCTGACACCCTTATATGACATCTTCTCTACAGAGTTATAACTGTTATGGACCTAATATCTCTTGCCCATTGTGAGACTTCCCTTAACATTCCCCTCAGACCCTCAGTCTGCCATTCTCTTTCTCTGCCTTTCACTTCTACCTCCCACATGCTGACTTTGTGCTTTAATAAATAGCTAGGCTCCTTGGACAACTTCTATGGATGCTTAAATGTAACATCCTTTGCATCTGTACAATATTTTATATTCTTCAAAGCACTTCCATCTTGTTGTTTGATCCTCACATAAACTCTTTCGGGTATGTAGGTTGGATATGTTATCCTGATTTTACTGATGAGGATATAGAGACAGTGATTAGGTAACTTGCCCATCCCTAGGCACTTAGTTAACGTGGGACTAGTATTAGGACACAGTTTGTTTTTGGTTGGTTATTTCGTTCATTTATTCATTCATATACTCATATTATATCGAGAGGCAGCAGAATAGAGAGAGCAAGGGTTTTAGGGACAGACAAACTTGATTTGAAACTTGATGCCATCCCTTATTAGCTGTGTGATTTTGGTCATGTACTTTTCCTCTCAAAAGATCGATTTCCTTGTTTGTAATATAGGGAAAAATTATGACGTAATGTTTATGTATGATTTAACACTATATGAAAATTACCTGGCAATAATAGTGTCTGGCATATGAAAGGTTATAGGTAAAATGTTGTTATAAATATATAATATATAAAATAGGCTACTGTTATAGGTAAAAAGGGTTAAATATTGACAATTTTGTAGTGGTAGAAACTCAATGGCTACCATTATGGAGTCCTTCCCTATTGTATATGAGGCCCTGCTAGACCCCAAGAATGGAAACAGAAATGAGACAGGGTCTTCTTTGTGGGGCTGTGTCTTCTACTAGACTGTCGTCCTGGAGATTAGAGCCTATGTCTGTTGTATCCTTACACCAAGAACAGTGCTTGCTAGAAAGCTCAATAAATGCTTGCTGAACTGAAAAGGTCCCTGTCCACAAGGAGATTATCAAGTAGTTAAGATAGGCAGGCACATGATCATATAACTATAGTAAACTGTTACAGGTATTTGGTAGACACATGTAGGCTTTGGTGAGAGCTAAACGGAAACAGTACTCAGTTCTACCGGGGGAGGGTAAAGTGCAGTGGAGAAAAGAGGGCAAAGCTTCACAGGGCAGGTGCATCAAGACTAACACATGGTCTGTCCGTGGAAGGAAGCAAAACCAGTTTGCTTATCTTGGACTACATGCTTACTTTCAACTAACCCCCTTCTAATGTGTGAAATTGAGTTTGTATTCAAAGCAGCTTCTTTGTCTCACAGTCCCTCTGTTACTGGTATCTCCCATAATGTGTTGCTTTTAAAGTGCTTTGCTCTATTCTGAGTATAAAAGAGACGCTCAGTAAAACCAGATTCTATTCTTTGAGAGTCACAACTAGCCATTGCTTAACAAAGTATAATATATTGTGTAAGAAGAAATAGAGGAACACAAGAGATATTTTAAAGAGAGAAAATAAAACATCAAAGTGGGAGAGTGTAGAGTGCATTAAAGTTAATAAACTGTTGTGGCAGAGTGGACCACTTTTCAGTGTGAAGGAATCTGATTTAATGACTGGTAACTGTAGGATTAGAATCTCGTTGGAATGAGGTTAGCTGCTAATTTTCCCAAATTCTAAATCTTTTGGTTTTTCTTGAGAACTAGCCCTTGAAAGTGAACAGATTATTATTATTGTTGTTGTTGTTGTTATTTTGCCAACAGCTCTTTGAGATGCTAAACCAATTTGTCTTCCTCTAAATATTCAGTGCTGTTCAACTCTATGTAGTGCTGCTTTACTTTAAGCTCTAGGAGGAGGAATTCAGGCCCTGGCTCTCCTGATAGATTGGGTACAGTTCATCAGCATGGGTTTCCAGGGCTTGTATAGTCATTCTCTGTTTCCACAGAGACACGGAGACCAGAAAACTGTCAAGAGTGAACTTTGCTCAGCCATGAACCACTGAGCTACTCGTCTTATTCGCAAGAGATAGACAAGGCAATCGATACAGGTCTCTTTCTTGGCAGTGTGGAAGGATGACTACCGCAGCAAGAGTTCCAAAATGTTTTCTGCCAAGAACTGGATTGGATTTTGTGCTTCTTCAGCCACAAAATGTCCCCACATCTTGCTCCCAAATCATTAATGCCCTTTGCAGTCGGTCTGCTCAGCCTGAATGCTTCCTTATCTTTCTTTATTCAATGCCCTCATTATTATTGTTTTCTTGTGTTAGCTAAACTCTCAAAGTTTTTGGCTGCCTAGTATGTTACCTTTTTTTCCAATCAAGCTGGAGATAATAAGCTGCATTTTCATCCTTGATTACACTCTCTCTCTTTGTAGAAAAATGAGAATTCCTGGTTCTAGTTTTGGGTACAGTTTGTAGAATATTTCCTTGGAGTATAAAAATGCTATGTTTGTGTATTGGCAGGCTGGTATTATAATATCATTGACCTTGGGAAAATTATATCACTGTTTTGAGCTTTAGTTTCTTCATTTGAGAAGGGAAATAAGATGACTAATTTATAGGGTTTCTATGAGGACCAAAGATATTGCATAGGAGGAAATGCCCAATACAGCACACAGCACATGGCAGATGTACAGTAAATGATTATTTAAAACAAATCAAAGCAACATAAGCAGAACCAGTTCTTTTTAAATAAGAAGAGCTCTTTGAGAATGGTGAGAAATGTAAAGAGAAATGACCAAACTCTATAGAGAGCTGTGTCCTCAGTCTGGTTCATAGTATAAGATTTAGGGGCATTTGTGGAAGTAAAAAGGCATGAGTTTGTCGTAGCTAAAGGTAGTGAGTTGTATGTAACCATGGAGTCAGTCATTTCAGGGAAGTCACTGCTGTAGGATGTCAAGGAAAATTTTTCAAAGGTGACTCTAACATTACTGCAGATATTAATGGTATTTGTCCAAATTGCTATACTTTGATGCATAAACATATCAGAATAAAACTATTCCTTGCAATAGTTGGTGACGTAAGAGGCATGCACGGTGTAATGCAGTGGAATGTAAATTGGCCTAGAAGTCAGAAGATCTGGGTTTACATTCGTTTCACTTAATTGGTTGATGGTTTTGGACTTCTTAGCTTCTTTGAGCCTTAGCTTCAACATCTATAAAATGGGGATGGTAATATCTTTCTTATTTTTCCCCCTGTTGGCTTATTGTAAGGATCGATGGAGATGTTTTTAAAAGTACGCCCACATATTGGTTGTTTTTTTGACTTGGTAGTAAGAGCCAGATACTAAAAGGGTTGCTGAAGAATTTTCAGGCTCTTGTCCTCTTTGGGGTGAACATGAAGTAAAGGCAGCAAGAATGTGGGGCTTATGTATCTGCAGCTCCCTCTATCCAGCTTATCCAGACCATGTTTTGTGGCTAACCTCTCCTGAGCCCATTTTGCTGCTCACTTTGCCTGGCCACTGCCATTCCATTGGCCAAAGAGCAGACTAGGATGGGTTGTGACAGGAGTGCCAGGGATCACACAGCAACAGTAAGACCCCTTCTTGGAGACTTCTGCGTTTATGCCCTTGGCATGACTGCCTGGACCACTTGCATCCGCTTTGCCTCATTTGTCTCTGTCTGTTTGCTGCTGATGGCTATACCAATAGCATCTTTTATTATCTTGCTCAAGGATTTCTGATGCTTTTGAAAGTTTTTTTTTATCTCACTCTGCTGAGCCAACGTGAGAGATATGAGAGTAGGCTAGAAGATGGAAGTTGGGTTTGATAATCAAGAAAAGGAGATAAGGCCCTTGACTTGGCAGTACCAGCCTCTTCAAAGACAGGTCATGTAGTGTGGGTGTTGATTTAACCACTCTGTCTTTGTGTTTCCAGGGAGTCGACGAGTTGAAGATGAAGCCCCGAGCAGAGTGCTGTTCTCCCAAGTTCTGGCTGGTGTTGGCTGTCCTGGCCGTGTCAGGCAGCAGAGCTCGTTCCCAGAAGAGCCCTCCCAGCATTGGCATTGCTGTCATCCTCGTGGGCACTTCAGACGAGGTGGCCATCAAGGATGCCCACGAGAAAGATGACTTCCACCATCTCACTGTGGTGCCCCGTGTGGAGCTGGTAGCCATGAACGAGACTGACCCAAAGAGCATTATCACTCGCATCTGTGATCTCATGTCTGACCGGAAGATCCAGGGGGTGGTGTTTGCTGATGACACAGACCAGGAAGCCATCGCCCAGATCCTTGACTTCATTTCAGCCCAGACTCTCACTCCCATCCTGGGCATCCATGGGGGCTCCTCTATGATAATGGCAGATAAGGTAAAAGGGGGCTACAGTAAGAAGAGCCTGGGAGATTTGTATTGAGAACTAAATGATGCATTTGTTTTAATGCAAAACTTGATTATGAAAGATGGAAGGTAACCAGAATGCACTGAGTGTAATGAGACCAGGAATTAGTCTGATTGCTTAGAGGTGAAAATGGAGGAAAGATGCTGGTATCTAGAAGCTCCTGTAGTTTTGAACAGATTTGTGTGTCCATTTGTTGGTATATGGATTCACTGAAATGAGTAGGAGATATTGGAGCTGTAGTTCTGTGATAGATTTTCTTCCAATGTGTGTATACATAGCTCCTTCACAACTTTAAAATAAGGTGTGCTATATTTTTCCTTGGTAATACTTGTTCTCCCTGCCATACCAGTTTCAAGAATATAAAAAGAAAAATCCCTTGAGGCACATAATTTCTCTCCTTGAAGATACAGATGTTATGGAGAAGTATTTCTTGCTAAGGTGTCTAGGCTCATCACACGTTGATCTGCACTTTGAGTGGATTTTAATCCATAGAACCAGTAGCAGCTGCGTTTTCCCCATGCATAGATTTGAAGGTAATGGTTCTTAACCTTGGTTGCCTACTGGAATCACCTGAAGAGTTTTCAACACCGCCAGTGCCTGTGTCCCACCCTCAAAGATTCTGGTTATTGGCCTGGGTTTCTGGATTTTGAAAAGCTCCCTAAATGATTCTAGTGTGCAGTTAAGGCTAAGGACCACTGCTTTAAAGTCTAAAATAAATCCTAGTGTCTCCTATATTAATATCATCTGACATTGAGGCTTATTCTCTAACTGCAGAAAAAGTGTTTTGTTTGTGGTTATGTTTTGTTTTACATTTTCACTTGTTCAGTTATTTTCCCTTGCTTTACTGATTATTGATTTTTGTGTACATACAGCATTTCTCACATATGTATTGTCCTTTGCAGTCATTCATATCTTAGGATGATTCATTTCACCCCAAGTGCAATATTTATTGTTTTTTTATAACTTTGGGTTTTTAAAATAGTTTGCACCTTTGCATTGTCATCTTATACTTGTTAACATCACTTTAAAAACAGCTTTAGTTTTCTACTTAAAAGACATGCCTTGGGGTTAATGATGTTTGTAAACACTTCAAAACCTAGCACAGACACCACAAGCCTGCTAAGTGGCCAGCTGAGAACCAGCACAGTGCAGGGCTTAACCCAGTGAAATAACCTTGCATGATCACTGTCGCCATCTGTTGGCAGCAGTCAGAAATGGCTAGCATCTGTTTTGGAGCTTCCTCTATTCAATCTAGGAAAGGTCAAGTGGAAAGTGCTAAGTGGAGGAACTTCAGTAGCATATGAGAAAGATATTGTCCCATTCACATGGGCGTGGGTAAAGATGTTAGAAAACAAATGCTGGCATGAGAAGCCCATGCTAAGGGAAGTGGGATAAACTTAAGGGAAATGGAAAATATAGACTGTGGCAAAACCCATTGAGTTTTTGCTTCAGGTAGATTTTTTTTAACATCATTGTCCTTAGCAAATTATATTATATTTTAGCAGTGGGAGTTTGAGGGCACAATATGGCACTGAAAGAATGCCAAGATGGATGAGCCAAATTTTTGAATCATAAATAAGTACGTACTTATTTTGAGAGCAAGACAGGTGACAATCTTTTTTTTTTTTGCTTATGTGAGCTGTCATGCAACCGTGTTATTTCAGATCCACCGCTCCCTCCCCTCACTGCCTCTCCCCAGTTTAAAAGGTTATTGTCTAAACTGGTTGGTTGCTTCTCTGTTGTCTATCTTACAAATGCGTAATAACAATATAATAATATGAAGTAAGATGCACACCATGTGGAGAGCCTGGGCCCTTTGGTTCACCGATGTATTCTAGGTGCTTTAGAGTGTTTATCATAGGCTGGGGACATAGTGCTTTGCACTCATTATCTTTAGTACTTTTAACAATCCAGTGAGCTCAGTAGTAATATTCGTTTCCATTTGACAGATGAGGAAACTGAGCCTCAGAGACATTAAATAACATATCCAAAATGATGTAGCTAGTAAGTGGCAGCCAGGATTTGAACATTGGTTGCTGATTCCAAAGGCCATGCACTCTCTTGCCTCTCAAGAAAGTGGAGAGGCTGGTTAAGGTCTCACATACCTTCCTATTCTTTACTTTCTTCTCTGTTATATAGCATTGGGATGGAGGTTATCTGACTAAAAGTAATCCATCAATTGATTCATAATGGTAATACTGGAATCTGACTAGAGGAGAGAATTAATGAGGATACAAAATGATGTATCTCTCGGTGTAGCATGATTCCATAGAGAGTCCATTGGTTACTGCTTCTAGGGGTAACAGAGAGGATTAAGCCAGTGAGGTGGATTCTTTTAGGTCATTGTAATGAGATTCTTCTCTGGTCTCTTTCCACTTAGCCCCATCCTCCCCCATTGCAACCACACCCAAATATTCCATCTTTTCTTTTCTCTCTCCATCAAAAAAAGGAGGTGGGCAATGATTTTTAGGCAATTTCCTAAAATAGCCTAAACAGTATTTAACTGACTTTTGGAGTGAAAAAGATAAGTTTTCAAAAGGTAGGTAAGAGGAAGAAAAGGAAGAAAGAAGGAGGTCCTGATAACATGGAAGCTCAGCCACCAGGGGTTAAATGCCTGAATGGGCAGCTGGTGGTTGCAAAGGAGGGTGTAGCAGGACCCACCAGGACTGAGAGGGCAGCAGCACCAAGGTTCCTGGGAGCTGTGCAGAGGGACCTTCACAGGCTTAAAGGATTTGCATGAAGGCAAGTAAAAAGAATCCCCCAGATCTCAGAGAAATAAACTTTTGGGGCAAGTTTCAGAAATAAAACACCTCTAATTCTAAGACCATTTTTCAAAATAGAAGTTTATTTTTAAGTATCATCAACATATTTTACAAACATGGAATGAGGACACAGAGTTTGACAACTATGAATCAACTATGGGGCAATAGGACAAAACATTTGAAAGTAGAACTGAAGCAGAAAATCTAAGAAATAAAACTGCTCTATGTTAAAGGGATAGTCTTCAAGGTATATTTACCATCTGAAGGATGATAAATAAGTCTTCCATTTTGCTTCCCTCTTCTAGGAGATGGGTAATTACCTCTCCATTTTAACTTAGGTTCTTTTTTTTGTTAGTTTGTTTCAAATAAAACCCACTTATTAAGTGTCCTTGTGGAGGATTGTATTACAGGAATAAAGTCCCTGATTCAAGGAGTTTGTGATAGAAGAAAGCACAGTTATAAAGATTTTCGACAAAAGTAGAGACACAAGTTTAGCATCTAGTCAACTAACTTGTGCTCACTTTTTTTTTGCATATACTAATTAATCAGTACAAACATTAATTAGTGCTCTACTTTTCCAGTGAGGAAGTGCACCTTATGCCATGGTAGAAAGAAGCATAGGAACTGGTAGAGTAGAGCTGTTAAAAGTTCACAATTTGGAGTCAGATCTGGTTTTAACCATCATTTCCTAGATGTGGGAATCTGGACTACTTACCAACCACTTACTCTAAACTTTGGTTTCCTTGTCTATATAACGGAGGTGATAATATATCTGTTATAGAATGTCGAAGATTAAATGAGATATTACATAGCAAATGCTTCCCTAAGTGTCCAGCATAGCATTCAGTAGGCTAAGCTGAGGGTGATGTGGAGCAATTTGAAGGGAGAGGTTTCAAGATACAGAGAAGGAATTGGAATTGAATAGTGTCATGCCCAATTGTAGAGACACTTCTGAACTGGAGACCAAACAAGAAGAGGGCTCAGGTGAAAGTCTGAGGAGGACCTTGAAGTGTGGGATGGGAGCCTTGGTCTTGCCCCACCATGGAAGCTGAGGCTCTTCAGCAGTGTAGCCATGCCATAGGCAAAAAGGGCATGTTCAGTTATAGAAGAGCTCTAACGAGGAAAGAACTGCCAGGCACTTGTAACAAAAGAGTGTTTAGAATAGTAACGGAGAACATTTAAAAATGTATAAGGTGATGTTTGGCAATCCCCACTTGAGTATAAAGAGTCTGTTTTGTTTTGCCTTGTTATAATTGCTTTTATTCTTCCCGAAATACTGGATTTAGGATGCCCATCTGAATCTAAATAATGAACTAGACGTATTTCCATTTCTTTCCAGGAGGTTTCTCTGATGATTTGCTGAAATCTTTCTTGGGTTTTCAGATTTTAGCTCAGAGAGGTAAAATAACTAATCCAGGATATCATAGCCTATGAGCAATGGGACTGGGATTCAAATCCCAGAAGTACATGTTTTGAAGCTTGTGCTTTCTGTTTATACAGTTCTGCCTCACAAAGCCCTGAACTAAGAATTAGGCCTGAGTTTTAGTTTCCATTCTCATGAGCAGCTTTGGAAATTTGGGCAAAGAAATCACTTAAGCTACGTGATATTCAGTTTACAGTTTATAGGATTTGAATTTTGTTTTCTGCTCTACCCACTTTACGAAATTTTGAAGATAAAATTAAGTAAAGAGTGGTGATAGAGAATGACAGACTTATTGACAACTATTTTGTCACTAGCATTAGGACCAATGAAAATGGCTTAGGCAGGAGGTAGGAAGGAAAACAGAAAATGAAAGTGAGAGTAGGATCGGGTGAGATGATGCAAGATTTAGTCTTTAATGCTGCAAGAATGGAAGAGAAAGGGTATGCTACGTGAAGGGTCAGGGTCTGGAAATTGATCAGAGTGAAGTACAATAACTAAAACATACGCCATATTCCATATATTGTTCCTTGTTAAAGGACATGCGGAAATATTCTTACTCTGGAGTCTGTTGCTATGATTCTTTCCTTTCTGAATTGCTTAGTTGAGAATTGATGCTTTGAATAGCACTCATTTTCTGTGCAGAGAGCCACATTTTGGAATCCAGCTGGGGCTAGGAAGATACTCCCTGCTCTTCTTTGGTCCTTTCTTTTCTTGCTCTCCCCACTACTCGCTATGCCCCCTCCCACACACACACCTAATGGCAATGTGTTTGGAGAGAGTGGCTGACCCAGCAGTGGTATGTGACACTGTAAATAGGCTTGCCTTTCAATCGCTCATGTGGGATTCCATATTCAACATAATCTTGAAGCCAAGAGGGCTATATTACTCATACTGTACTCTGTGCTTCTTCCCTAATTTTAGTGTCTTTTAGTTTTTTACCTTGCTTTTAGTTGTCAGTCATATGGCATTCCTTGGGACAGAATACGTCAAGAGCAAACTGTGGTTTTATAGCATTTCTTGGATGAGCAGAGTTAAGACATAGAGGTGGGAAAGGTCAGAGGGAAGAAGCTAATATAGTATGCCAGCTTTGTTGCAGAATGATGTTAATGATCATTTTAATTCTTAGGCAATCCTATGAGATAAGTAGTAGTATTTCTTTTCACTTGATGTGGAAACTAGATCAGAGAGAGTTTGTGTACTGTAGCCAAAGTGACATACCTAGAAAAATAGTGGTACTGGGATCTGAATCCAAGTATGTTTGACTTTCAAACTTTTTTGGTTGAATTTAAAACTCCCTCAGTCCACACACTGAGGAAGTCAGGAAAAAGCTAGGATAGAATTGCCTGCCTTGAGGTCAGTTCCTCTTCTCCTATTTTCTCCACTTGCTTGAACTATGCTTTGAGGGACGATGGGTGGGCAGTTCTCTCTAAGACACTATAGACTTCGCAGTGACGCACCTCTAAAGTCTGTCTGTGTGTCTGGATTCCAGTCTTGCCACCTGCTTCTGTGGAATGTGTTTCATGTTGGCCAGCATGTTCTCTCATTTCAAGTTGGACCTAGGATTTGCTTTCAAGAGACTGGCCACTTGAAGTTCGGGTGCAGTTTTAATGCTTGGGAAAACTGAGGCCGCAGAAATTGCTTTAGGCATTCACAGAAATTGAGGTGCTTGGTGCTAGAAAGTAACACACGAGCCATCACTTCTTATCCATACTCCAAGAAAGTGATGTTGTGTCTATAAGAAGGCAGTGTCAGAACATGGAGAGAATGCAGCCTCTGGAGTGCATTCTCAGCCGTGTGACCTTAGTTGTGCTCTTTAAACTCTCTGAGCCTCAAAATTTCCATTTGTAAAAAGGGGACAAAAATAACACCTAGTTCTGAGTGAGCATTGAGCCTTATGAAGCAATGTACCCACTGCTTGGAAAACAATAGGCCCTCAGTATATACTATCTTGTATTTTCGTATACCAGATCTTACCTAAATTATTTGGTGAAAATGGGATCCTAAAGTTTTCCTGTTAACTGAAAGAGAAGAGCTTGGGATGTTACTACCCTTCATTTTAAGCCTGGTGAATAAGCAGCAGTTCAGTAGATTCCCCCTCTATGGTGATGCAATTACTGACTGTGACATGATCAGAACTTATCAAGATTTTCGAAGCAGAGACATACAGTGATTTCAATAAACTAATACACATAGGGTATAAGCAGTGAAGATAAGTCAAGAACGTTAAGAAAGAAAGCACAGCAGACTAAAATAGTGTTTGAATTCAAGGTCACTCATTGATTTGGAAGTGTTGATATATGAGAAAAAGTGAATTATTAGATAGGGAAATAATAAAGATACCAGGTGGGAAGTAGTAATATGTCATAGATAGAGAGGAGTACTTAATTTACTAATTTTGCCAGCCAATTTTTGATATATTACTCTGTTATTGCTGAAAAACTCCTTAGATTATGACTTCTACACCAAGAAAATATTTTCATTCTTCTTTTTGAGACTTCTGTGATTTTGTCTTTTTGCCTCATTCTTAGTCATTAGATCTATATTTTATTCAAAATTATATTTTGATTTTGTGGTTTAAAAGGATCCAGCAATCAAGAAAGTAACATTAAGGCTAGTTTTATTTTATTTTTCTGGGGACAAAAACAATTTATTGCTACAATTCTATTTTACAGGGACAAAGAACACCCAAATTATCATGGGTTGTTATGAGGTTACAAGGAGAAAGAACTAACGTTGACTGATATTTACTTTTGTCAACCTCTGAGATAGTCACCTTATATGAGCTTATGTATGTTATTTCATTTAATTCTTTCATTGAATTTATGAGGCATGTATTTTGTCTGCATTTTACAGATGAGGAAATTGTAGATCAGAGAAGTTAACTCTTTTGCCCAAACCTTTAGGTAATGATTCGCTTACAGTGGCTTCAACAAATAGGTGTTTATTGGAGTCTCGGGACAAAGTTCCTGGAGACAGGGACTGCTGGGGGTGGTTCAGTGATGCAGGGATGTCAGGGCTGACCTCTGGGATTCTCTTGGCATTTTTGTCATGGTTGCGAGGAGGCTACCCTAGCTCTAGGCATCATGCTTCTACTCACATAAGGAAGAGGCAGGAGGTGGGTATTAGATCAGGAAAAGTCTGCCCCATATCCTTGATCTCACGAGCCCAAATAATGTCACATGGCCAACCCGGTGGGGGTTGTGAGGCTTTCTGATGGAGGTGGCAAGGGGGCGGGGTTGGGAACAGCTTTGGGGTTAGTCAAAAGTGTCTATCAAAGGGAGTAAGTGACAACCTGGGAATTCAACCAGTGTTCCTGTGATTCTAAAGCCCAACGTCTCTCATCTGTCATTTCTCCTGTTTCGCACCAGACTCTGCTTTTGTGCCCAATCTTCTCACATGTCCTCTGGAACTAGGACCTTGCTCATCAGTTATTTCCTTTTTTCCTTGATTATCAACTTATTCCTCCCTGTTGGCATCTTTTCTCTAGCTTAGTGTTCCTCAGGAGATGTTTGGAAATGTATTGGGGCGGTGGTTTGGATGTCATAATGACTGGGGGGGAGTGGTGTGTTTGTGTATGTATGTCTGTGTGCTACTGGCAGTTAGAACCTGGAGACCAGGCATGTTAAGTGTCCTGCAATATATATGATAGTACCCAACAGTCAAGAATAGTCTTACCCCAAATATCAATTTTACTTTCATTGAACACGCTCAAGTCCCTCTCATGTTAGTATATGAGAGTAGATGTACATGAGTAAATAAACAAACATAAAGGCTTTCCTTTGCTCTGGTTCTTCTTCCCTCTCTCCTTCTTTTCACAGTTCAGCTCTTTAAAGGGCAGTCTAAAATTGCTGTTTTCACTTTCTCATCTGTCACTTACTACAAAATGCCAAATCCAACGGAGTTTTCAAGTTGTTCTTGACCTTCTGCAGCACTGAACTCTGTTGACCCTTTTAGTGCTATTACAAAAGTTATGATGACAAGACTAATTAGATTTGTCAGATTTGGTGACAGTGGGAATGAGAATGAGTAGACTTTAAAACATGGGTGGGTCATATAAATGGAAATGTCTAGTAAGCAGTTGGATTTGGAACTTGAGGTAAAGAGAGTGATTTGGGCTGGAAATACAGATGTGAGCCTCATTGACAAGGAGAGGGTAGTTGACACCAGCAGAGTAAATGAGATGGCTCAGAATGAATAAGTGGAATGAGGAAAGAAGAGTGTCAAGGGTAGAACTTTAGGGTGCACCATCATTTGAGGAATGGTCAGAGGTGGAGATGATAAAGGAGCTGAGAAAATTATTAGAGAGATAAGAGGAGAACAAGAAAAACAAGGAAAGAGAGTCATCATATATACCAAGAGGGAGTTCTAAGAAGGGAGTAGTTATTCAGTCCAGAAATTAACCCAGACCACTTCCTTCCCTTCACAACAGTTACACAAACAGTAGAGAAGCCTTCTTACCAGTCCCTTCCCCTCCATGCACTATGATGGCCTCAGTGCTGGCACTCCTTCTCTCTTATTTACATCACCATATGGTAGCTTACCTGTGTAATTTTTTAGAGACTCAAATCTGATAGTTACGCTTTCACTTAAAACTGCGTTGGCTTCCCACAGCTCGGAATACGACATCTTCTTTGATGTGATCCCAGGCCGCCCTTCCAAGATTTTCTCGTAACCTCCCTGCCCTTGAACAGTAATGTCAGGCCACAATAAATTATTTACAGCTCCCTGAATGGTCTTGGCTGTTTACATCTCTGCTCCTTTGTGTGTGCTACCTCGTTTCCTTAGAATATCCTCTTCCTTGTCCACCCGGAAACACCTACTCACTCTTCAAAAGTCATAGAACTTCTTCTGTGAACCCTTTTCTGACTGTCATCCTCACAGAATTTACTGTTTCTTTTTTTTTGCACTCCCCTTGTTCCCTATTTATGCTCTTATTGTAACTCATCTTATTTACCTGTCTGTCTCACTTGCTGTATAACGGGCTCATTGTGAGCCAGGGCCATGCTTTACTAATTTTTGTATTCCCAGCACATGCCATAGTGTCTGGTGCATAGTAACAACTAACTTTTATTACAAGATTAACACTTATTACACTGTACACTCTATACACACACTGTAATGGGTTGAATGGTGGCTCCCCAAAAATATATGTCCATGTCCCAACTCCTGGAGCTTGTGACTATGACCTGATTTGGAAAAAGGGCTTTTGTAGATGTAATTAAGTTGAGGATCTCATGATGAGATCATCTTGGATTAGTCCATTGGGCCCTAAACCTAAAGAAAAATGTCCTCATGAGAGATAGAAAAGGCAAAGACATAGACATAAAGGAGAAGGCCTTTAAAGGGAGGCAGAGGCTGGAGTTATTTAGCCAACAAGCCAAGGAAGCTACCAGAAGCTGGAAGAGGCAAAGGAAGATTCTCCCCTAGAGCCTTCAGAGTGAATGTGACACTGCCGACACCTTGATTTCAGGCTTTTGGCCTCCAGAGCTGTGAGAATATAAATGTCTGTTGTTTTAAGCTACCAAGTATGTGATAATTTGCTATGGCAGCTCTAGGAAAGTAACACACACCATAGTTAAGAGGGGAAACTCTGGAATCTCACTACCTCGGTTGTTTCCTGGCTCCACCATTTACTGTGTGACCTTCAGCAAATTGCTTAACTTCTCTGAGCCTTGGATTCCTCATCTATAAAATGGTGATAAAAATAGACCCTATTTCTCAAGATTATTAAGTAAAGTTGTTAAAAGTGCTTAGAAAGGGCCTGGCAAATAGTGGGAATCAGTAAGTATGAGTCTGTGAGAGGTATTCAGTAAGCCTCCATAGAATAAGTGAATGAGTAAGGAGGGTGATGTAAACAGAAAAAGCCATCAGCAGTATGATCTATAGAGCTCACCTAGATCTGTGCTAAGTGGGCATGCACTTTGGGAGCTCTATCCAAAGGCGGTGATCTGACATTCTGGACCACCCTGGGCCTGGGACAATGCTGAAAGGGTGAAGGGTCAGCCTTCTGTTCAACTGTTCCACTGCTGGGCCTCTCGGCCGAACTATGGGGCAGTGAAGTTTGTCTTTTAGCCCTGATACTTCCCTCTCTGCACTCTTCTCTCCTTGTTTTTATTTTTGCTTCTTTGTTTTGTGTGCATGTGGGGGTGTGTTTTCAAATGAGGTGGCTGGTATCTTTCTCCTTCCCAGTGCCCAGGATGGTGCGTCTCACCTTGGGCTGCCCTCCCCATCCAAAGTCCTCATGCTTTCAGATTTTCCTTCTCTGCCTTCAAATCACAATGCCTGAGTTTTTTCCCTGTGTTTCCTTTTGTTCCATACTTTTCATAGTCCTAATTGCAATGGTGATAATCGTAATAGTTTTTTTTTTTTTAATTAGCTGTCTGTCCTGCTAGACTACAAGCTTCATAAGGACAGGGACTATGTCTTTTTCATTTTTATATCTGTAGCGCTTAACATATGGCTTAGCACATAGTAAGCCCTTAATATATATTTATTAAATGTATGGAACAATTAATTATTTCAGTGCAGCAGATGTCAATTGCACTTAAGAGAAAAGTATTTTAACCCAAATGAAAATGGATGATAGGATTACTCTCTGGTTACTGGCAAATGCATTCCTTATCTCTCTCTAGGCTGCTATCTCCATCACCCTTGCCTTGTTCACATCTGCCAGATAGCAGCAATCAACAACCTGGCACTCACACCTCGAGTTATAACTTTCATGTCCACTCTGTTTCCAGCTGTCAGACATGGCAAAAGGGCTGCCTCAAGTTAGGGGTGCAGTCTGAGGTTGCAGAGAAAAGCTTTTCTCATGCAAAGCAGTTGGGTGCCAGTGATAATCTTTACTTTATTAGCACTCTTTTGAAAGAGAAGCAGAAAGAAATAAACACTTTTTTAAAGTTTTGATAAACTTAGGCAATTCATATGACATGCTAATCAGCAAGATATCACCAACTAAATTTAATCAATGCAATTAAATTTCCAAAGGCAGTAGCAAGAGATTTTGAAATTTCCCTTAGCAAACAACATCCTTTCTCATTTACTTATTCATTCATTCAAAAAATATTTATTAAGTATCTGCTGGGTGTCAGGAACTGTTTAAGATCCTGGAGATAACAGTCAATAAGAGAGACATTGACTGACAGTAAACAAACACATAATTAAACACATAAAGTAAACAATCTTACAGTCGTCCTTTTGGTATCCATAGGGGTTGGTTCCAGGACCCCTTGTGGATACCAAAATTTGTGGCTGCTCAAGTCCTGTATATAAAATGGTGTAGTATTTGCATATAACCTGCACGCGTCCTCCCATGTACTTTAAATCACGTCTAGATTACTTACAATACCTAATACAAAGTAAATGCTGTGTAAATAGTTGTTATACTGTATTGTTTAGAGAATAATGACAAGAAAAAAGTCTGTACATGGTCAGTACAGACACAAACATTGTAGGCCTTTTGATCTGCAGTTGGTTGAATCTGTGGATGCAGAACCTGCAGATGAGGAGGAAGGACTGTATTGTAGGTAGTGGTAGATGTTTTAATGAAAAAGAATAGGAAAAGGGTATCATGGGCTATTTTAGGGTTGTCAGGGAAGGTCTCATAGGAGGTAGCACTAGAGATTTGTCTGACAAGGATTAAGACGCATGAAGAATTGAGGAGCAGCATTTTCGCAGCGAGAACAGCAGGTGTGAAGGCCTTGAAGTGAGGCCATATTTCTTGTTGTTTGTTTGTTTTTTTGATGAGTAGCAGGAAGGTCAGTAGAGTTGAAAGGTGGTGGACAGTGGGAACAGTGGTAGAAAGCAAGGTTGAAAGGCACTCTGGGAGTGGACCATGTTAGGGCCTGAGAGTCTTAGCACAAAGAGTTGCATATTTTTCACTTCATTCTAGAGGATGTAAGAAGGGAGTGATATAACTTGACTTAGCCTCTTTTCAGCTGGAAGCAGTTTTGATATGGATAGAATATATACCTTGGAGCCATTTTGAGTCTTGTCTCCACCTTTCAGAAGCTGGGTGACCTCTTGGCATGTTGTGTGACTTCTGTGATCTGTTCTTTCTCATCTATGATGTGATCAATACTCATCAACTTCAAAGAGCTATTATGAGATGAAAAGAAATAACCTTTAAAGGACTCATGACTTTGCTAGGCACGCATCTGATTTTAAATAAATGGCTGCTATTGTCGTTTCTAGTAGTGTTGAAATACAAATTTCTTTTGAATCAGCCCTCATTTTCTTTTGATATATCTATGGATTATGAAGGCTTTTTATTTTGTTTTTAAAAATTTTGTTTATAAACTTGGGAACAAATTAGCAAAGTAATGTAGGAAGTTAGAAGCATTATAATTGGCTTTACTCTAACTGAATAGCTGCTCTCTATTTGAGTTCTTAGAGTTCCCATGCACCAGTGTCCCGTGGCTGGTTCCTGGACTTGTGTCTGCATAATTGCAGTCTGATGTAATTTCCCCTCTTTCCAAATGAAAGCGATGGTACTGAGAAGAGTGCCACAGGGAATGGAGCAACTGAGGTAAGATTTTGGGGTGAGAAGTGTGAGCGTTGAGAGTAGGAGGTAGTGTAATGGCACAGCCAGTCTGTGTAGCCTGCCTTTAACTAAGGATTCCTGGCATACCTCCAAGTCCTCATGACCTGCCACCATGTGTCTTAGATGCATCCTGTTGCCTTGACAACATGTTGTCCAGAGTTGTAGGGAGCAGGAGCCTTCAACCTTTGAGCATCATGCTTCTAGGACAATAGACTTCATAGGAAGCCAGGCTTCACTGTGGTTTCTGCATGCTGCTGCAACCCACCCCTCCCTTCTACTCCTACTGCCTACCCTTATTTCTACTGCCTTCCCTCTGCATTCTTACTTCTTCTGCTTTTATAGATCCACTGTCTGCATAGCCCTTCTAGCTCCCTCCAAGCCCTTTGCCTTTCTTTTTCTTACCATGCCAATGTTCTCATTGCTCTTATAAAAGCAAATCTTGTAAATTCTCAAAAAATAAAGCTGCATGATGTAAGTTGATGGGATGGTGAGAATGAAGGAGTTAGAAAACGTTAAGAAAGGGGGAAAAGGAGCTTGATGGAATTTCTGTAGTTTACTTGTAAAATATGTGGTAGTGATTCTTAAACTGACTAGATCTGAGAATCAACAGAGGAGTTATTTTATTATTATTATGTTTTAACAATACAGATTCTCTGGTCCCATCCCCAGAGAATCTAATTTAATAGGTTTAGAGTAAAGCCCCACTAATTGCTATTTTTACAAACTACCCCCAAGGGATTCTGAGCTACAGCCAGGTTTGGGAACCACTGGTGAGTAGAAGATGGCATGTTGTTTAGGTTATAAAGGGTTATAAAGTTTTGTGACGGATC
Organism: Equus quagga; assembly: GCF_021613505.1. NCBI lineage: Eukaryota > Metazoa > Chordata > Mammalia > Perissodactyla > Equidae > Equus > Equus quagga. The sequence continues at coordinate 44,082,861 of NC_060267.1, forward strand.
AGGATCTATCTGTTGAGCTTTATTTTTATGGTCCCCACTGCAGTGTATTCATGTGGCTACTTAATAATGATTAAGAAGGAAGAAGAGGAGTTGGAGAAAGATGAGAAGAAGATAAAGGAGATGAGGAGGACAGCAAAGGAAAATGAAATGGAGGGAGCAATGTGAAAATGATAAGGAGAAGCTGTGAAATTGGGGATGGGGACATCAACCATCAGATGTCAGTTCTACGTCCCTCTTGTCTCTGACTTTCAGTTGGAGTATCTTGGTCTAGAATCCATTAACATGCTCTTTTGGATGTGTTTTGAATCCTGGATTTTCCCTGGTTATTTATTAAGAGACCAGCGTGGGCTAGATCTGGAATTTCAGAAGAAGTCAGCTTCATTCTATTCCCCACTTTTAAAAAAACCAAGTGTCTACTACATTTTAGTGCCATGGCATGTTAGTGCCATACTTTATATGAGATAGTGGTTTACCTGCATTTAGCCAATTCAGTTCTCAAAGGAGCCCCAGGATTTAGGCAGTAGAATTATTCTCCTTCTTTTACAGATGAAAACACTGAAGATGGGAGAGGAAAGTGGCCCACAGTCACACAGTGGTACTGGCAATGTGGAACCAGGAAGCCTTGTCTGACTAACAGTAGAGCCTATGGACTTCAGTAGTTTGCTTTACTTTCTCTTGAACACTTTCATTTACTTGGTCTTCTTGTGACCTCTAGCTCAGCTTGGAGGGGAATGTTCCAACTGTCCAAACAGGGACCAACTGGAACTTGGGCAGAGTTGATTCCTCCATCTCCCAGTTGATCTTGATTAGGACCTAAACATTCAGAACAAGAAAAGAGCTCTGAAGGAGAGAAGAGAGTAGGACAAGAGACAAAAAGTAGAAAGGAAAAGAGAATTTGAAGAGAAAAGGACATGGCGGTGAGCACAACAGCCAAGGTGATTCCCAGTCTGATGGGGCCCGGGACTGAAGCTGCTCAGGAGCTCCACCTCCTTCTCAACTTTAAGCTCTCAGGAGCGAACCTGAGACCCTCAAGTCCATGACACTTCCAAGTGTATGCCCCAGGATTTGATTCCTGAATCAGATCAAACTCTTCAGTCACATTTCTGGGGTTAGAGGGGTATTTTTTTCTAGCATGCTGTATGTCAGGAGTAAGTGAAATCAGATGTACCTCAGTCTAAGATTCCATCTCAGCAGATGAGAAGTTGACAAAGTAGGAGCAGTGTCTTTGCCTCACTGTCCTGGATGGCTGTAGGTCTTGGAGAAAACTGTCTCTTTCTGCTTCCTGAATAGTCATAGCAAATCAACTGTAACTGCTGTTACTTTGAAACAAAATCCCTACCAGTTTCTTGAGTGGTGCCCAAAGGTGGCTTCAACTGGCCCTCTCCTAAGCTCCTTCTTGCTATACCTCTCTTTGCTGGGCCTTCAGCACATACTCTCCCTGTTAATTCCTGATGATCAGAGGCCAGTGTATGTGCAAGAGTGGGATTCAAGTGTGTGAAAGGTAGCCATGTCAGGCCGGAGAGACAGATATTTAGGTGGGCTCAGGCAATGCAGAAGAGAGGCAAATTTATCTCACAAGTGTGAGAATCCTTTCCAAAGGAAGAGAGCCCCTTAGTCTCCTCCTCTTGTGATTGGGACAACACGGAGCACATCAGGCGCACTCAGTACCTATTTGTTGGTAATGATAGAGCCTTTGAAATCAGATGGAAACAGGCCATATGCTCTTGGAAAAGGGCCTACATTGCAAGGTGGGATGGATGAGTGAGATGTGTTTTTGCAAGTTCTTTTCATCTCTTACATCTGTGATCCTGTGAATAATTCTCTTCCTCTTGGCCTTGGCTGGCTCCTTGCCTGGAATCTCTGCTAGAACCCTCCCCTCACAGTGCCTCTGAGAGGAGATCACAGAGGGTCTCCTACTCTGGATGGATGGTTCTGGAAGCTGAAGTTGATACTGAAAGTGGCAAAGAAGGTCTGTATCCTGCGGTTGGAGCCCAAGGATAGAGGAATTTGGGCAGGAAGTGTGAGTGCATAATTCCCAGAACCAGGCAGGAGAGGAGTAGGGAATTTCAGCTGAAGTTGTCCTTGGCAGCAAGAACAGCAGCTCCATTTGCCCTCATGTAGGCAAGGGAAGCTTTCGTGAGGCTCACTAGGGGCCAGGCTGAGCAGTAGGTCCCAAGTCAGGGCTGCTCTGCAGGATAGAAAGAAAGGGTGGTGGTCAGAGTCCCAGTTCTCATCCCATCTGCCTGCCTGCCATCCATTTTCCCAGAAAAATCTAGCCTGTCTGTATCAGCAGAAGCTAAGAGATAGGAATACTTCTCTTGTGAATGCCCTGATCTCTGATTCTCTGAGACTAAATTGGTGGCTAATTTTACCAAGGAAAGTAATGTGGCCTTTGGGGTTCTGGAATTTTTCCCGTCTATCCCTGCATTTTCTCTGCCCAAGGGGACATCGCATTGGTCAGTGAAAGGAAAGAAGTGATGACACCTTGAGTACTTGGTGTCATTTCAGTTCTTGGAGACTAGATCAGTGATTATTACAAAAACTAGCCTGTTAAGCAGAGAAGGGGATTTGGACACAGGTTCACTCTACATGCTCTTGAAGAGGACATTTCCTCTTCTCTTGGTGTATTCAACTTTTGTGCTCTCTTTCATCCAGTAGAGAGGTTCCCCAGTCATTACAGTAGGGCCTCTGATGCTTCTAAGAGTTGCAAGTATCTGGAGCTGGTTTCTTGTCTGCTGGGGGGTAGCATTAGAGCTTGAATTGGTTTCTTTTCTGTGTTTCTGGGATTTCCAAGTAGTGACCGTGGGCACCTTTGTTATCCTGATCTCTATGGTTAGCCCTGGGAAAAGTAATGCAACTGGAAACAAATACATTTTTAATCTTTGTTTTAAATTCCCTTTTCCCACACTCCTCTCTCCCCTTTTGACAATTGCCACTTCCTGTACTTGTCCAGTGTCCTTTTTCTGCCTCTTGGCTACCGAGACAACTCACCTTCCCCTGCCCCAAGCTTCCTGCGTTGCCCTCTGATGGGACTTCCCCATGAATCACTGTGTGATTCAGTCCTGGACCTGTTTTCCATGTAGCCCCCCAGTGTGTCCTCCTTATAAGTCTTTGTTTCCTTTAAAACTTGGAGACAGTCTATAAAACTAAGTCTTTGCCAGGCTCTAAATAGACAAGAGGAACTAATGTGTGACCCTTTCCATAGGCATTTATATTTTAACTCAGAGGAAGAAATTTGTACAAGTGGAATTTCAGATACTATGTTGGGTCATGATGAAAATATATTTTTAAAAAGGAAGATACTTTGCTAACTCCTACAAATTGTGCCATTCACAGGGAGCCTCGTTAATCCTAGCATGAGGCTAGGCTCTGCTGGGAGGCCTTGCTCCAAATATAAATACTGAAGGCAGCCACTGAGAAGGGTGTTGGTTATCGTTGGCTGAGCAGGAGACAGCACTGAACCTGCTCTGGAGCCTTGGAGAGCATTACAGCTATTAAGGCAGAAGGCCTTTTGGAGGTCCTTCTGAGAAGGGGAAGAGAATCAAGCAGAAGTGGGCAGCTCAGATTAATCAATGAACTCTGACAATTTCTAGATGGTTTTGATTTTCCACATTATAGAAAGGGCTCAACTCCTACTTTCTGAACTAAGAACTCTTAGCTGCCTTTTACTGCCCCAGAGACTCAACTCCTAACCTGTCTGTGTCTGGGTTCTTCTTGGTTTTTCTCTCTTGTAGATTCTCTGATTTCTGCTTCTCTCTGTCCTCCTTTCCCTCTCCTGTCTGCTCCGTGCTCCTGCATCATCTCATTTCTGGTTCATGTTTCTCTGTCCTTCTCTCACCTTGTCCTCTCCCCTGTTTCCTGTGACCCACTCTTCCACGTGACTTGTACTTTATGTGGTACACACAGCTGTCTTCATGCTTCATCCTGTCAGTGTCAAGTCCCTCAATGCCCTACCTTTGGACCTGGCATAGTTAAAAGTTCCCAGCTGGTCTGCTTTTGACTTTTGGAGCTGTCAAACATTAGTTTTGTAGTCTGTGGCAAGTTGGTTCATTTGGTTAGAACTTGGCATTTAATAAGGCCAACCAAGGACATATGTCCTGTCTCTGTAGGACCCTGCTAGCTCTCTTCCATTTCATGGCAGAGGTGACTTTCAGCCACCACCTTTCATATTTATGCCCTTGGTCACAGTGGGGGTATGGCTAAGGGGCTGTGGCTGAATCAGTGCTCATTTACTGATAAGTAACAATGGTAATAACACTGTGTATATATTTTTAAAGTAAACTTTTTATTTTGAGATCATTGTAGATTCGCATTTTATAACTTTAAAGGTCTAAAAGTGTCATGGACTGGGGCCGGCCCCTTGGCCGAGTGGTTAAGTTTGTGTGCTCTGCTTCAGCGGCCCAGGGTTTTGCCAGTTCGGATCCTGGGCGCGGACATGGCACTGCTCATCAAACCGTGCTGAGATGGCACCCCACATAGCACAGCCAGAGTCACTCACAACTGGAATGTATAACTAGGTACTGGGAGGCTTTGGGGAGAAGAAGAAGAAGAAGAAAAAGATTGGCAACAGTTGTTAGCTCAGGTGCCAGTCTTTAAAATAACTAACTAAATAAATAAATAAAAATGTCATAGACAGAATATCTACAGAATTCAGGCTCAGACAGACTTGGACTCAGATTCTGGCTCTCTTCCTTATTAGTTCTGTGACCATAGCCTATTTACTTAACTTTTCTGTGCCTCAGTTTCCTATCTGTGAAAGAATGATAATAATAACTACTGTAACACATGTTTGGCCTCTTTCAGCCTCTCTCTGCTTGTATTCCTTTCTCTTCCTGTTTTGGCACTAAGTCTGTTCTGTTATACTGTTTTTCTTAATTGTCCTTTCATTTTTACCAGTGTCTCCAGAAACTCTCTCTGCTTTCTCTTCTCACTCTTTTGTGTTCTCTTTCCTTTTTCCTCACTCTTAGCCCACTCCTCATTCTTACTTTCTTGCTTTCTCTCCCATCACCCCCTCATGAAATTTTCACTTCCTTCTTAAGGCACATTTCCCCTTGTCATTCACTGTTCCTGAGCCCTTCATGGCTTTCGGGAGAATATACAGCCCTTAATTATTTATAAGCATGAGAGAATAATTATAGAAATGGTTTAATTACTTTTTCACATAGATCCTATCAGCACCGGCTGGGCTAGATGATGGTGGAGTTGGAGCATATCAGCAGGCACACTCGACATGAGGAAAAGGGTTGTTTTGAGGTGGGGATGCAGCTATAAAGAGTGTACAGAAGATGTAATCTCTTTTGTCAAAGAACTCAAAAAAAATCCCACAATAGGCAGTTATACACAGCTATGATTATATAAAATATGAGATGTATGTCCCCAATATCTGAATTGAGGAAAGAGGGTTTGGGGCTAATTTTTTTTTTAAAGATTTTATTTTTTCCTTTTTCTCCCAAAGCCCCTCGGTACATAGTTCTGTATTTTTAGTTGTGGGTCCTTCTAGTTGTGGCATGTGGGACGCCGCCTCAGCATGGCTTGATGAGCGGTGCCATGTCTGCTTCCAGGATTCGAACTGGCGAAACCCCAGGCCCCCGAAGCAGAGCACGTGAACTTAACCACTTGGCCATGGGACCAAGGGGAGAATTCTTTTTAAGATCACTTTGTATCACAAAGGTAGTATAGTGAATGCAATACTACTGCTCATTTTTTTTTTTTAGGAAGATTAGCCCTGAGGTAATATCCACCAGCAATCCTCCTCTTTTTGCTGAGGAAGATTTCCCCAGAGCTAACATCTGTGCATATCTTCCTCTATTTTATATGTAGGACGCCTGCCACCGCATGGCTTGATAAGTGGCGCATAGGTCCGTGCCTGGGATCCCAACTGGCGATCCCTGGGCCACCAAGTGGAGTGTGTGAAGTTAACCATTACACCACTGGGCTGGCCCCTATTCCTCACTTTTGGGGTGGTGAAGGGGACCTTGTTCTCCCTTGGGCTACTCCATGGGGTTGAATGGAAATAATTCATTCAGTGGCAATTGGGGTTATAGTGGAAAGAGCCTACACTGAACTATAAAGTCAGGAGGCGTGGTTCTCAGCCTTGCTTTACAACCAACAATAGCTGTTTGACTAGCCAGGTCCCTTAATCTTAGTCTCACTTTTTCATCTGCAAAATGAAGGGATTAGGATTTATAACATGCAGAATGCTTCACTAAAGGAGAAAAATGACACAGAAATTAGATGAAGAAGACTGAATTTGATAAAGTAAGATCTGAGAGGCCTTTACGAAAAGTTTGCAGCAGTGAGCTACAAAAATCAGGCAGATAATCCATTCTAGAAATTTCTGATATGATGTCTAAGAAAAGAAGATGTTAATTGAAGAAGTGAGCAATTGAATAGGGGGGAGCCACAGAAAATGTACAGGGGTCAGTGTGAGTAGATTAAAAGTTAACGAAAGAAACGAGAGAGCGCGGCAAAATTTGAAAATGTGTCGTCAAATTATGAGTTGTGAAACTGCATCCTTTCTGATGGATTTTGAGGTTTGGCATGCAGAATGTTGTGAAGAGAAGTTGCAGCTCTTTACATGCAGTGAGCAGGGAAAGGGAGTTCTGAAAAGGAGCACCCTATTCTCATCCTCACCCCATCCTAGTCCTCGCCCTTCTGCAGAAGTCCACGTGAACGTGTTATCTTGCTGTACTATGTCAAAGACCTTTCGGCCTGGAACAGATCTCGGAGGCTAGGGAAATGCCCTTATTTCATGGTAGAGGACACTGAAACCAAGAAAGATTAAGTGACTTGCCTGAGGCCACACCTCAGTTCTCTCTTGGAGTTGGCCTAATTTTCCAGATTATCAGGTCAGTCTCTGGTAGGACTTTTACCTCAGCAAAACACCAGTCCTGTGTAGTAGTTCAGTCTAGCAGATAATGTGATGTAATGAATTGCTCTCTCTCTCCTGACTAGAGGTGAGGGGAAAGAGCAAATTGAAACTAGGATGGGGAGGGAGGGAATGAGATTTTTTTTTTACCTGGTTCTCTTTTATCTGCACTAAATGTGGTCTGAGATAATTGATTAAAAGTATATTAATGAATCTGTCAGATATTGATAAAAGTAAATATCATTGAAGGATGTTTTGGACTATATTTAGTGGAAGACCTATATGCTGGGGATTGTAGAAATTTATGATAATCACAGGTAGGAGGATGGAAAGCAAATTTGGATAAAGTAAATTCTATTGGTTGAGACTCTTCAGTGATTTAAAGAAAGCTTCAGAAACTGGTATCTCCCAACTACTTACAGGCTGCAGATAGGTCTTCTCTTTTCTCCAAAAATGATGCCCTGAGATTACCCCTTTCACTTCTCATCTTGAAGCGTCCCTCTAACTGAGATACTTGGGAAAGAAGGACTCAAGTATGCATGGAGATTTGTGTGCAAGTAGGGATTCGTACTAGAAGATCAGGGAGACTTTCAGAAAGAAAGGAGAGGGAAAATAGATCAGAAAGAAACACCACAAATGTGTGGCTGGAGATAAAAAGTATATAACCAAATCTTAAGTTTTATGATATTTTACATTTTTCAAAGTGAATTTATGTACTTTGTCTCAATTTGATACAATTATTGTGCAAGAGGAGAAATAGATAATTAGGTTGTTTCTCTGAGAAACAAAGATGATTATTATCACCATCCCCATTCTCCAGATAAGAAAACTAAGATTTTAAGAAGTTAAAAGATACATCAAAGACTGAGAAATTGTAAGTGGCAGATCTAGGTCTTCTGGCCCCTAATCTAGTGCCTACAAGAGAAGGGAACCATGTAAATCACATGGAAGTGTGTTTAGTGGTGATGAGCAATCTATGGTGTCTGGTCAGAACAGGGGAGTCAAACAGAATGGTAGAGGGTTTGGCCATAGGAATTCTTTGTAGATCTTGGCTGATGAGATTTAAATTGAATGAAGAGCTCAGATGGGACTGGAGAAGATCAACAAGTTACTTAAAGGGAAGAAAAAGAAGCTATGGATTTAGTAAGTCTAGATGCTGAAGAACCAAGACTTATTAGAAAGATTGGGCAGACATCTAGAATGGGGAATTCATGGGTAAAGGCCCATACAGAGGAATTTAAAAATAAAGCTCATCATTAAACCTTAGTGTTAGTGAATAAAAGGCAATACCATTCAAGCAAAAGATGGCAAACCCAAGTCTTCAGCCTCTCACTTTATCTATCCTCTCTTGGGGAAAAAAGAGCCACTATTAAAGCTTTTTACCAGGATACACTTAAACCTGTTCTGAACAAAGCCCAGAATGGGCTGGGGACATTTTCCCTTCATTAACACTTCATTAAGCTTTGTCAGATATAAGCCTCCTAGCCAGATCCTGGCAAGGGACTCTCACTGAGGTGATAATGAGGAGAAAATGTACTAGGTTTTTGGCCTACTCCAGAGTTGTTAAATGTAGGCTAAAATATATTTTGATAACATTGGCTTTAAAGTGGATATTAAACACCATTTTACACTGAGCAGTGGAAATAGAATACATAGGTACAACGGAAAGAGATATGCACATCAGTATAACCTGACACATTTCAGAGACTTGGTGATTTTTGCGAACAAATTATAAAAATCTGAGTCATGTTGCACTTAGCAAATGATAGGATCTTGATAGATTTGCCACTTTTACCTGTTATTTTAAAAATGCCTCTTTCAAAAACAGATATAATTATCTTTGTAACTCTTGGGATATTGGTGCTTCTAGCCCTAGTTGATGTCTTCTGGCTATTTAGTATTTATCAACTACCAGGTGTTCTTAGAATTAAATAGTGCTTACTCTTTAGTAGCTTTTATAGTGTTCCTCAAAGTCTTGTCACACTGATTTATACTGTGAAAGCCTGAAGGTGAAGACATATTAAGAAAAAAAAGTATATTTAGTGTTTGCTTTGAAGAAGCTTTTGATTTGATCATCCACAGAAAATTGGAAAAGCTTTAAAATTGGATCAAATATGAATGGCCCCTAGAAGTGGTCTGGGCCATTTGATATGGACACAGTTGGCTGGAAGATTATACTTATAATAATCAGCGATCTGATGTTAACCAAGATTTTGGAAAGTGTGTGTGTGTGTATGTGTGTGTATTCTGAAGAACATAACAAGTGGTGAAATGGTGTTTTCAAGGTGTTTTGTCTTGGCCCAGTATTGATACCATAGTTTTTTAAAAAGCAGTGTTATGACAACAATAAAGCAGATTTCCTAAAAAAAAGAAAAATAAATCACTGCAGCATTCCAGTGAACAACTAATCAGAAAAGAGTTGGAAAGGGAAGAAGATTAATGTTTATGGAACACTTGCTATGTGTAGGAACTTTACGTTTCTTGGATTGTAATTCTCATAATTATTTTTGCTGATGAAAACCCATCACTTCCTTAGATCTTCCTTTCACCCTGTTTCCAAAATGAACTGTAAAAGCTAGCTTTCCTTTCAAGTCTATTTTCACAAAAAAGTCAACGTTTTGATAATTCCATCGAATTATCTTGAAAAGTAGTCAAGATTAATGTATTTATTCAATAAATATAATTGAGCATCTATTATGTGTTAGATGTGGAGCAAATCACTGAAAGTACAGTAGTGAAGTAGGGGAAACAGATTGACATCAATAGGATTTTAATCAACAGTAATGTGCAGAATGCTTCACTAAAGGAGAGTATAGCACAGAAACTAGATGAGGAAGACCAAATTTGAGAAATCAGATCTGGGAGGCCATCATGAAAGGCTTGTAGCAGTGTGCTACAGAAACCAGGCATGGTCACCCTCAATACTTAAGGCTTGCCTCACAGGGCTAGGAAAAATAATACATGTAAAGACTGTTGATATAGATATTGGCACTTGGTAGGTTGTTAGCCACCAATGTTAGTTGAATGTGAAAAATGGAAGCAAACAAATTAAAACAAAAATCCCAAATATTATACAAGGAAAACCCCATGTGACTCAATTTAGAAGATACCTGAATGGTGAGTGTCGTGTTGGAGAATGGTTTTACGAAGCTTCCCGAAGTCCCTTGACCCTTGCAGTGACAGTCCCTTCTCTAAGCCTCCACTTCTGCTGGGAGGGCTCCACTCTCAGTGGAGACTTTAATGCTTCCAGGCACACAGCCTCTATTGCCCATTGCTAAGAGAGGTTTCTTGGTTTCTTGATTCACAGACTATTTTATAATGATGATGGAAGTGGTGGCATGATACATGGTGAGTCTTTATTTTCCCAATTAAAAATATATTTTTTAAATGCTATACATTTCTTTTTAAAAGAAAGGACATGGATATTAAAAACAAAACTAGGAAATACATGATCTCAGAATAAACAACAGTCTTTTAAATTGAATACATTTAGTTGTATCAACAATCAGTGCGTTATTCTTATTGTTCTCATTTCTCTGTGGGCCAGTGATAACTTTATCGTGGATTGTCATTGATCCATGGACCAGTGTTTGGGAAGCGCTTGTGTAGATATTATTGCTATAAACAGTATTCCCAAGGAAATTACTTTGAAGACCTGTGGCTCCAAATGCTTCCTCTGAACAGTTGCTCTGGAGTCTGACAGGTTGAGGACTCTGCTCAGATCAACTTTCTCTAAAGAAATTGCAGCACAATGAAGAGTCTTGCGCTGAGGTTCTCCGGTATATCATAATCTCCTTTAGTGACTGACTGATGAGGCTTGGGGATGGGGGAGTAGTGATCGATGGACTCTGTCTTTACTTTAGCAAGCCTTTTATTTCTGTCCTGTGTGACATATTAATCAATAATCTGAGAAAATAAAATCTAGGCACAACTTTCTGGTTGGGAGGTTATTTCAAAGTTGTGGTATAGAGGAGAAGGGGCTTATCTGAGAGTTAGACGTCCTGGGTTAGGGTCTGGCTCTGTCAGGGCTAGCTGTGTGATTTTGGACAAGTTGCTTCATTCATTGGGTCTTAGTTTCCTCATTCTTAAGATGAGAAGTATCCCCTGGGGCTCACCAAGTTACCTTCAGCGTCCTAAAAACCTGACAGTAACTTTACATTTACCCACAAATAGGCTGTTTAGGCTAAGAAAATGATGTGTTTCTTTGCTTTGAGTTAACGTTATATCAGCTCATTGATGTATGGTTATCTCATGCTGCTCTAATACCTATTAATGAAAACAGGAGAACTATGATTATTTAATAAATGCATGGATATAGGGCATTATGTCATACTCATAATGAGGAATGATTTTCCTTTACTTCCTCTTGCTTTTGGCCCCTGGAGTATCAAGCTGAAGGAGTTGTTCATACATTTCCTTTTTAGAAGTGTGTAAAAAATGATAGGAAAAACAATTCAAGACTCAGAAGGGAAAAACCAAACAAGATGTAGCATATTAAAGATAAAAATCAGTCATGTAGTATTATTTTAAAATTAAATCAACAAAGAAATACCCAGTGATTTTTGGACATATAAAAGGTGGAAAGTGATCTAAATTCACCTGAACAGGTGCTTTGTTGAATGCTTTATATTTTATTTTGTTACATTTGATTATATTCTTTAATTGTATTATATTATTTAACATATTGCCTTAATGATATCATTTTGACTTCACTATAATCCAGTGAAGTAGATATTATTGCCTCCATTTTATATAGGAGAAAACCGAGGCCAAGAAATAAGTGGTTGTCAAGGTTGCACATCAGGTAAGAGGTACAGCCAGGACTGAAACCAGGCACCTTTGGCTCCAAATCATGAGATTCCCCTGCACTGATACGTTCATTCATTGCCACTTCCTAGTGCAGGGTAAGTGTCCAAGGCACTTTTTTCAGCCCTGGAATCTCTTTACCTATCTTATTCTGCTGTTTTTACTTTTTTCCTTTCCAATGAGATGACCTTGAGTTCCTTTCCAACTAATGTTTCTAGAATGTCTGGATTCTTACTGAATGAACAGGCTCCAGAGGGAGCAAAACTGGCCCCAGTGATATGGAGGGGTGCAGTGGGGCAGAACTGAGAGGTACAGAATGAAATAGAGCAGTACGTTCCACACTGTGGTAGCATGCATAATGTCCTCTTAGAGATGAAGTGAAACATGCCTTACCGTTTGAGTTACAAGTGGTTGGTGCTTCATTACAGGATAAACTAGTTCTTTCTCTGGATAGGTGGGGAGAAACATTACGTTTTATTCTGAAAGATTCAAGTATAAAAACATTCCATGATTTCTATGTAATATAAGTACACACATATGCAGATTTTCTATTATGGAGTTGTTTTTGTTTTTTGGTGAGGAAGATTGGCCCTGAGCTAACATCTGTTGCCAGTCTTCCTTTTTTTACTGAGGAAAATTATCCTCGTGCTAACATCTCTGCCAGTGTTCCTCTATTTTGTATGTGGGACACGGCCACACCATGGCTTGATGAGAGGTGTATAGGTCTGTGCCAGGGATCTCAATGTGTAAACCCCGGGCTGCTGAAGTGGAATGTGCAAACTTAACTGCTACAGCACTGGACTGACCCCTATTGTGGAGATGTTTTATGTTCACTGAATGAGCTGTATGAATCCATTCAATAAAGTCAAAGCTTTGACCTGGTTATTATTTACTATAGAGGGTGAATTTTTAATAGCCAATTGATGCTCTTGGGTGGCTTTTAATATGCACATTATTTCTGGTTCTTGGGCTTTTCTTGTGCCTGTCCCTGTTTCCCTGAGGACTGTGGACAACAGTGGCATAAATCTGAGGCACGTAGTCACAAGACCTTTGTCTGACACCTGGGTCTTCCACTTGGTTCCATTTCTTGCTGGCTGCATGACCTTGGGCAGATCACTAAACCTCTCTGAACGAAAGTTTCTTTGTCCATAAATGATAATGAATGATGTAATGATTAAAATGAGACAATATATATGAGAGTGCTTTGTTAAGCTATAAGCATTATACAAGTGTTAGGTGTTATTATTACTCTAATTAGAAAGAATTGAAAAGAACTCAGGGATTTTCACCATGGTGATTGTATGTGTAGTTACATTTCACTTAGTTGAACCACTTTCAAATTTCCGTCATCTGGAAAAGGTTCTAGCCTGAACCTTTCCTCTGTGTGAATAAATTATGGAAAAGCTGCTCCTGGGCCCCATCACTTTCCCTCAGTTACCTTTTAGCCCTTATCCAACCTGTTCCCCTTGTTTTGTGGATGTCTATGCACATTATGCCATATAATTGATTTTAAATGATGGAAAATCAGCCAGGCTACTATAGAAACTGCTGGATTCTTTGCTGTTTCTCTTGTAGATTTACTTACCTTTTTGCACATGCATGCTTTACAATGCCAGAGCTGACTTCACCTCAGAGTGTGATCAGTAAATGTTATAAAGAGAGTCCTTTATGGCATCTTTTGCTACGTGTTGGCAGAGTGGATGAGTGAAAGGGTTGACAAAACAGTGGTTCGGGCACTGGGGGCCTTGCTAAATGACTGCAGATTCAACGAGCTCCCCAGAGGAGCTTCTGAGAAAGTCACCTTGTCAGTGAAGGTGAGTATGTGAGTGCTGAAGTGCCTAGAATAACATGGAAGGGGGGAACGAGACAGGTTTATGCCTTCTTGCATCAGCAGGGTGCCAGGAGCAAGCGGTGGTTCCCTTTATGTATCTCCTCTGAAGTACACTCCTGAGCCAAACATCTGGCTTCTCCAACCACTCCCCCTCCCCACATCTTGCCTGTTAAATAGCTTTGAGGCCATGTTAGAAATTCTCCTGTGTCATACCTGATCCTCAGTGACTACTGGTTGAATGAGTGTTTTGACCCTATTAATCATTGAAGAGGTGACAGGAGAGGAAGTAGGTAAGAAGGAGAAGAGACAGACATCAACTTTGTAGAAGGTGGAGGCCAAAAGGTTGGCACTGTAATCACAAGAGGCCATTTAAGTAATGTGATGAAACAGTGCATGGATAATTCAATTATTTTTAAAATGCAAGTTAATTCAACTGAGGAATGGAGAGAGAACTAGGAAGGTAAGGTACAAAGAATAAGAATTTGGAAAGAAAAACACTGCCAAAGTCTTTGAGTTCTGCAGGCCTGGGTTGCTCCACATATAGAAGTTTCTCTGAATCAGATGGACTTATACCAGGAATTTTTCCTTAGACAATGAGCCATCTAAGGGAATATCCGGGCCTTTAAGGGTAGAAAATGGACCACATAGGAGCTTTGGGTTATGGCTGGCTGTGTTCCATGCTTTGTTCTAAGTGGGATTTTAAACAGTGAGTTTGTTAAACACTTTTGATTTTTCTCTCTCCTTTTCCCCCGTTTGCTGTTTATCTCATTCTTTGCCATTCTCACCCTTCTGACATGCAGCCTTTTGCTCATTTAATTTTTATAACAATGAATGCTTTCACTTTTCCTCTTGTATCTCCCTCTTAAATCTTTAAATCCCTTGGTAATTCATGGAGCTCCAGCTAGAGAAAAAGCAGAATTGCAATCAAGGAATGCGTGGTATGATATTTTCTATTAAACAAATATTTATTCACGTTTATTAGAACGGCCATGTGCTCCTGGCAGCTCCCAGAGAGGCTGGGGGTGGGAGCCTTTAGCCCCTTCACAGATTTCCATCAGCTATACCCCCCACTCCCACATGAGTTACCCCAAATAAACACACATAATAAATGCAGGCACTGTTTGCAATGAATGGCAGCCTTAGTACAACTCTTGAAGCCCTACCTTCCAACCAGACTGCCAACCCCAAGCCCCTCTGTGTGGAAATCCTGAGCCACCATTGAGAGGAGGGTGGTGGTTAAGGGCAGCGACCATGAAAATCAAAATCAAATTCTGCCCACTCCTGGCTGTTTGAATTTAGGCAATTATGTAACCTCTTAGAATCTTAGGCTCCTCATTTCAAATCAGGGCAATAATACCAACCTTGTTGGGTCGATGGAAAAGGAAATGCCTTACAGTGCTTGGCTGAAAGGGAGCCCTTTTTATTTCAGCCTGCAGATGGGACAGGTACTATGCCTCACACCTCCACAGACATCTCATTGGGTTCTCACAACAGTCCTGTGACGTGGAGATTATTGTGCAAGGGAAGAAATTTAGGACTCGGTGATTGTGGTTTGAGCCTGTGTGGAGTGGTGGAGGAGGACTTGTTTTAGGGAAAGATGTATTCTAGGTTGGAGGGGATGGGATGAGGGAGAGGGTATTTCTGGTGGGAGAGGTGTGGTTTCCTTCAGCTTGGGATCTAGTGAAGTCTCTGAGGCCTCTGCCTTGAGGCATGGCCGTACAAGACAAGACAAGGCCCATTCTGGGCTGTAGGATGTATATGGAACAGGAAACTTTCTGATCAAGCACAGCAGAACAAGTGGAAATTTCAGTTTCATATGCTAAGAATAAATCTATAGGGAAAATGATTTGATGTAAACAAATGAACAAAAAAAGGGGAGAGAGGCTAGGCCTGGGGATAGCAATATATATCTGCTTTTATTCTTCTTGTTGTTATGCTAGGAGGAGAATCGTTTTCCTCATCAGGTTACCTGTGATGCACACCCCTCCACCCTTGGGCATCTGGGTGGGCCACCGGGCAGGAGCCATTCACTTTTCCCTCTGCATTTCCAGCTTGACCCTTGCCTTTTGGAGCTGCTCTGTTCACCCTCCTCTGTCTTAGGAGAGCCCATGGCCCTAATAGAGGAGAAATGGGGAAAGCCACAGCAGGCAAGCAGGCCAGAAGGATCAGGAGTGAGACTTTTTAAAAGGAAATGATACAAAGTAATGTGAAAGGCAATATAGTTGAGAATTAGTTGCAAGGTAAAATAAAAGCTGAACACTAAGTGCATTATTTGAGTAATTAATGTTCCACATGGGAGAACAATTTTATATTCTTATTCGTATTTTCTAAAGGTTCAGAGCCACACAGTAAACTGTTTCCTGAATTCCTGTCATCACTGGCTTGATCCCAGAGATCCACACATTGCATAACTTCATTTAGGCGTGGTTTCCAGGTGGCTTTTAAATTTTTTTGTAAATGAAATGTTTTTTTCCTTAGGCCAGAATTCCCAACCAGTGTGCCATGAATGGGTTACAGGTGTGGCCCAAATATTGTTCTCAGCCCCAAGGGCTGCCCGATTTCCTGCCCCTTTGGCACAAGACCACCGTCCCCTTGGGGGTCCTGGGAGGAGGCCTGAGTGCTGCAGACAGGTTTAATGTTGGGGTGGCAGTTCTGAGGAAGGTGGTTGAGAAGTACTGGGTTAGCATCTATATGCCTTTGGGAGAATCTTTCTTAAGATACAGGTTAACTATCTGCAAATACAGTCCCCAACCTGCCCAAATCAGAGAAGAAAGATCCAGTTCAGAACTTGAAGCTTCACTGAAATCTCCCTTGAAGAATGGCCAAGCTTTGGGCAGCATCGCCCTCTGGCCCACAGCAGGCTTCAGGCTTCTTCTTTCTCTCTCAAACCCCCTACACTCTTCTCTTTCTTCTCCTTCATAGTTGAACTATTTAACACAATGTTTAAAGGCATGCCTGACTGCCTTGTGGAGATTCAGAGTTGCCATGGCAATGTGGCCTGTTTCTCCAAATTAGAACATGTTCTTGCTGCCTTCCTTTTTTTTTTTTTAAATGTGGTATGTTCTCTGTCTCACACAACTCTTTTGCTTCCTTAAGTCTTTCTTTCTCTTTCTTTCCCAGAATGCTAATTTAAATGCCTCTCCCCAGAACTGGACAGGTCTTTAGCCTAAGGAGACACTTTCTTGAGGTTCTCTCTCCCCTCCCATCCTCCCACTCCATGTGGGACTGTGCTTGCTGAAGTGCATTTCATTGGCCTTCAGAAAGTCCTTTCTGCTAGGTTTGCTCCTGACTGCTGTTCTGTCTGGGCTGGGCTAAAAGCAAATGAGTTTTTGTTTTATGTGAAAACCTGTTGTGAACGGAAAGAGGTAAGGAAGAGCCAGCTATAGCTTGGATGGTAAATATTATTTCTCAGATATGTCTTCCTAGGTACATAATCATTTTAGGGAATGTTCACATGATAAACAGTATTCAGGATAAACGAGGGTGCATGCACCTTGTCTTTTCCCTTACCACTCATTTTAGGATCCCAGAAAAATATGAGCTTCAAATCAAGAAAGCTCTATAATCCAAGAGTAAGGACAGAAATTGGTCAATGCTTTGACCAAAAAAGGCAGGAGGATGGAGGCGTTCCTTTCCTCCAGGATTATTTTTGCTCCATAGATTATAGATAGCTCTTTGAGCCACTTGAATTACAGTCTGTGATGAAAATGGGGGAAAAAAGAGAACAAGGAAAGCGAGACAGATTTAACTCTCCTTTCACTCACTTGCATTCCGTGTGCTCTGTTCTTCGCACAGGAAGGTCAGTTAGAAAATCTTCCTTTGGCCCATGCTTAGAGCAGAGGTGCACAAACTCAGCTGCACTTTGGAATCATCTGGGGAGTTAAAAAATATATAGATGCCTGAGTCCTATCCACAGAGAGTCTCACGTAATTTTTTGGGGGTGCACTCAAATGTAATTTTTTTTTAAAAGAAGCTCTCCAGGTGATGCTAATGCATCGTGGAAGTTGAGATTTTACTGACTTAGATAGTGTTTGTTTTTGGAAGATAGCAATCGTGGCTTTCATACACTTGGGTTTAAAGTACCATCTCTGAAATCCTTGGGGAGAAAAAAGGCACATAATTCTCAAATTTTGTTAGTTCAAACTTCCCCCTCCCTCTCCTGCATATCAATTTTAGGAAATCCAAAATCCTCTTAAAACATGACGTTCTTTGTCCTGTGAAAGAGGTGAAGGGGGAAGACCAACACAATTAGCTAGTAAGTAGATGGGAGCTGTCACAGGGCCAAGGTCTACCAGTAGATGAGGGATAACAAGATGGGAACCCAGGCAGTGTCAGGGGTTGCTAATATGAGGGTGAGGAGAGGGAAAGAATGTGCCATTGCAGTCACACTTAGGTCCAAAGATGATGCTCTTAGTAGTAAACCGGAATGAAACATGACTTGGCGTTTTGATTTGCTTCTGGAACTTGACCTAAAGCTGCTGATGGAACTTCCTATGGAGGGTTTCTTCTAGTTCTAGACATTATCAAATAGAAAAGCTGTGTTTTACTTTGCTCCCTTTTCTTGCCTTTGCTTGTGGTCAGTGGGAACAAGTATAGCAAAAGGTAACAAGCCTTCAAATACAAACTTTGATCACATTCAGGAAACATCACTAGAATGACTATCAGTTTTTTCTTTTCCTCCATGATTTCCATTAGGGAGGAATCATGGGGTTGTGAGAAGGGCCTGATATCTGCTTTGTCATTAGCGAGCTGATGATACTGTGATACTGTGGAGAAGTCCCTTATCCTCTGGGGACCTCATTTTTGCATCTGTATAATGGAGTGGGAATGAGAGTGAGGTGGGCCCATTAGGGCTTCTTCAGTTGTAACGATGTTGTTTTTAATCAGTCTCATGTTAGTCTGAGTAGTCTCAGTCTAACATTTGCTAAAAGTTACTTATCAGGTGGCAGCATGGTGACAGGCCCTTCTTGGATGAAGATGGGAGATAAGCCAGATGAGAGGATTCTACATTTGGAGTATCCTGGGCTCAGGAATCATTCAGAAAAACCAATCAGAAAACAAGTTAAAACAAAACACATTCTCAATTAGCTTAAAGAACCAGAATTAGGGATCAGGGAAAAGCTTTCAAGTAAAATAAGAATAAGAAAAAGGATAAGATTCTGAAGAGACAGACAGGAGGAAGGTTTCTTCGTCCATCATGACTGTCCTAAGGCAGGTTATAGTGTGTTTATTTCCTTGTGAGGACCAGTCCTGGACAAGGGGCCTAACAATTCTTATACTTGAGTGCCTACAACTCTTCGAATGGATTGATTGAAATTTTGAGATGTCTTAGTGGTCAGCTATCTTCCAAGTTCAGATTTACGGTATGCTCATGGATCAGTACAGATCCACATTCCCTATTTACTTTCAATTCAAGAAACAATAGTTTTTAATACTGTACCATATGCCAAGTACTATGCTAGGCACTTTTTCAAGAAGCTTACAACCTCATAATAACTACAACTTTAATGATGACCATTTGTATATCATACAGTATACAAAGCCATTTTCCCATTTATTCCCCATATCACTTATTCATTCATTCATTTATTCAATAATTATCCACTGAGCACTTGTTGTGAACATTCTAGACACTGGGGTTACAGTGTTAAAGTCACTTTATTGATGTAGGTTGTAACTGAGTGGGTCGTTAAATAATCACAAGTAAACCTAAAATTCCAACTGTAATAAGTACTAGGGATGTGAGGTACATGATGTTAGGGGAACTTGACCTAGTCACAGAGGTCAGGAAGGTGTCAGGATGAGTAGTGCCAAGTGGGTACAGAGAGGAGGAAAGAGGGTTCCAGGCAGAGGAAATAGCATGTGCAATGGCCCTGTCAGGGGAGGATGCATATAAGGTCAAGTCTGAGAGTCTGAAGAAGGACAGTGCAGCTGGAGCCAATACATCAAGGATACAAATAACTACAACACAAATAGGGAAAGGATCACTACAGGAAGTGCACTTCCAGAGTTCTGTGGTGGAGAGACCACCCCTGATGGGAACAGCAAGGAACCTTTGCTGGAATGCTATTTGAGTGACTGTAAGTATTGTTTTTGAAGAAGGGCCTTGAAGGATGGTTAGGCTTTCTGTACATGGAGATAGAGTGGAGGGGAATCAGGCAGAAGGAAGAGTAAAGGCTACAAAGCATGGCATGCCTGGGAGGGACAGCAAATAGCCATTTTGGCTTTTTTGTAAGGTAGATACAGGGAAAGTAACAGAAGGTAAAGATGATAAGGTGGAGAATTGACTTTACTCCTTGGGAAGTAATACATTTTTGAACCCTTGCAGAAGAATACAGAAAGCTCCCTTTCACTGGCATCAGAAAATTCAAATGCAAACAATAATGGGATATTATATTTTATCCATCAGAGTGACAATTTTTTAATTTAAAATACTTAATGTTGGTGAGAGTGTGGGAAAATAGACACTCTCATAAATTCATGGTAAAAATGTAAATCAGAATGACCTTTGTGGAAGACAGTTTGGCAATAAAAGCATCAAAAATATGTATACCCATTACAGCTGTTTGACTTATAAAAACTGATCCTGTGACAATGCCAAAATACTTATTTGAAAGATGGTCATCATAGCATTGTTTATCATAGTGAGTAAATTGAAACATTTTTGCACCATCAGTGATGGACTGCTTATATTAAATTATGGTGTGGAAGATAGCCATTAAAAATTGCATTGTAGAAGAAAATATTTAATGAAATGGGAAAATGTCATAGTCTATAAATACATGAAAAAAGCAGGTTGTAATATTTGGTCAACAGATATTTGTTGAATCCCTACTATGTTTAGGACACTGTAGTAGAGACTAGGGATAGAGTGTGAGTAAGACAGACAGACCCTAAATTCTAGAGGGTTGTATCCAGTGGGGATGGAGGGTACACACTCTGAAGGTTTTATCCAGCCGTCCATCGTTGTGGTGGGGTGTCCGCTCTGGAAGACTATGTCCAGTGTGGTGAGTGTTTTTCTGGGGATGGAGAGTGAGCTTTGGAGGAGCACGTGTTTGTAAAAATGAATATGTTGTGAAGATGTGAGCATTGAAAGAAGGTCAATAAGTTATCTCTGAATGAAGGTAGTATAGATGCTTTAAATGTTCTTTATGTTTTTTATAATTCCCCAATTTTCCACAATTACTAGATATTATAATACTCTTACAAAGGATTAATATTTGTAAAAAGAAACATAGACGTCTTAGGAAAATTGCTAAGTTTTTGTAAACTCCATGCTCATTTGCGAACACCACTTTTCTTTAAGTTTTTCCCCTTATTTCTACTGGCCAACACCAATAAATAAAAATAAACTCACAAAAATATGTCCCCTCACCGGAAAAAAACCCCACCTCTACATATAGAAGCATATATTTTGGAATAGATATGTAAATGGCTTCTCTTATAAAGGCAAATTCCCCTGAAACCTTATAGAAAACTAAAGAAAAGCGGAATACTGCTTATTGAATTTATTGTGGACCTGCTGACTTGTTTCTCTTAAGCCCAGTCAGATTACTTCTTGTTTCTGGATATGTCAGCACACAGTCTTTATAAGGTTGAGTAAGAACAGAGACTAAAAATGTCTAATAAAGGAAGCAGCCTGGCCTGGTGTAGAGATGGAGCTCTATAACATTGGTCTACTGACTGGCTCTAGAGAAAATTTTTGTGGGCAGTCACCAGGTTCCCCCACATAAGCCTCTTTTTCTCCTTTCTCCTGTCCTTGCCAGTTCCCAGTTTATTGCCTTTCTTTTACTCAATTTCAAACCCTTTCAGTCTAGCACATTTATTGCGTGTTGCTGTGTACCAGTATTGTGCTAGTCTCACTCTCCCTGTCCTTGGCTTTACTCACTGCTCCCGTGCCTTCATGCCTGTCAGGCCTGAGCTGGCATCTCCGGTGGCCAGAAATGGTGTTGGTTCCTGGTGTAGAAGAGAGTATCACCAGCAATTAGTAAACGCTGAGAATTCTCCCACCTCAAACATTGTCTTTTGGGGCAACTTAGAATTTACTTGCATTGATTTGATAGGGAACCAGAAATCAACTTACTTACCTATATTTTTCACTATACACCTGTGATGAGTGGGTGGAGAGGTGGTGATGATGGCAATGTTATAAAGATTAGGACTTCCCTGCTAGGCTTCATTTCTCTCCTCTTGCCAAAAAAAAAAAAAAAAAAATGGTGCTCTAAGCAGAATTCGGGGGGAATACTGCCTATCATTTAAGCCTGCCTCAATAGGAAAGAGGCTTTCAGTCTGTAGGGCATATACTGTCCTGTGGATTAGTTTCTCAGCTTGAGGGGGGATATAATATGTAGTATATATGTATGTTTGATATGTATAATATGTAATATATGTATTATATATGTTTTAGCTTTTTTTCTTTCTTCTTTTGATAAGATGTTCTGAAGATAAGCTAATGCTTGTGTTTGCTCCAGAGAAGATTGGAACATTTGTTTTTTCTCCAATTATATTCTCTGTAGTTTCTATACAACTCTCATTTTCATTAAGAAATGAAAGAAATGGTATCTTTGGGTGTTCGTATAGCATCATAAAGCTAGAAATCATATGTCAAAAAACCTATTCCTTAAGTTAGAAGCATGAGTAAGTTAGCTTATTTATTTCAGTTTTTGCAATGCTAATAGTTTTCTTATCTGAAAGAATCTATGTGTTCATGAGTTATAATCCAAGTCAGAAAAATAATATAATTTAGTCATAACACAAGATGTAAGAATGAGTTTACTGACTTTGTCCTTCTTTGGTTTTGGACACCTCCCTGAGTTATAAACCCTTACCTTAGATCCTTTCCTCTATAAAGTCCCTTGCTTTTCTCAAATATCTTGTATGTGAGAGTTTAAAAGGACTCTGGCTTGTTGACAGACCTCAAACATTTTTTGATGACATGGTGACACATTTGCCATCTCTGTCTGCCAGATAGTGGCTCTCAGGTGCTTTGCAGAATGGATTAGAACTGTCACACATGTTCTTGTCTCATCCCTCATCTCACATGCTCGTCCACCAGCACACTACACCACTTCCTCACTCCTTTACCTTCTCACAAAATATTGGGAAGAGGGAGGAGAAGACACTTTATCTGAAGTGGCTCCTTTCTTCAAGACAAAGAGCTATGTCACAGGGAGTTCACAGTATCAGCAAGGCACAACTGCTTCTGTAAAGGTAATCCTCCTGTGAATTCAGGGGTATCCTCATCTGAGAAAGAGAAAGGTTTCTGAAATCTGAACAGGTGGACTTAGCAGGGCTGGTTGTCTCTTACCTCCCACATCTCCCTCTTAGAGACTGACATCACAGAGAGGATTTCAGTTTTAATTTGATAAAGATAAATCTCAAATGTTTGACCAAGACTTAGTAAAATTCACATAATCATTAGGTCTTTTCAAATTTATTTGTTAGGCTAGGACTACAGATAATGAAACAGAACTGGGAGTGTTGAAAGAACAATTTGAAAAAAGGGTGTCAGCATCCTTTAGGGCTTAGTTCCCTCATTGTCTTTTCTCTTCATTCTAGGCCATAATCCTTTCTCTGTGTTCTAAGTTCTAATTAAAAATGAACAATATTATTTAATTCAACAAATACTTATTGAGTACCTAGTATATGCAGGTTCTTTCCTATGTAGTGGATATTGAGGGATAAATGGACAGGTTTCAGGTCTAATGGAGTTTGCATGTCCAAATCTTGTAAGTGGTCAGATAATGAACACATCAGTAAACAATAATTTCAGATAGTGATAAGTTCTACAAAGAAAATAAAGTGGAATCTTTTAATGCAGAGTAGCTGGGGGAGTAGATAATTTAGATTGTGTATTCAATGAAGGTATTACTAAGGAGGTAAAGTTTCAACTCAAATTAAATGAAGATCTATGGTAGACACACTCTAGGAAGAGTTAACAGCAGGGATAAGGGCTCTGATGTGGAAGTGTAGAAAAGAAAGAAGGCAAATGTGGCTGGAATATAGTGAGCCAAGGGTGATTGCTAGGAGGCAAAGTCAGAAAAAAAGATAGGCACCACGTCATGTGTATCATTATAGGCCATGGTAAGAAATTTAATTCCACTTGTAACATGAAGCCACTGAAGGCTTATGAGCAGAGACAATATTATCTTATTTAATATTAAAAATAAAAACTCACTTCCAGCCATGAGGGAGTAAAGCTATCTAGAATTACCCTCCCACCATAAATAACTGGAAAATTGAAAGGGAAAAAAAGGAAATAGCTAATGTTAGACATTGGAAGACAGCAGTATAGCATTATTATTCCTGAGAAAAGGGAAATAAGGTTATCCAAGGCTGTTTAC
Organism: Equus quagga; assembly: GCF_021613505.1. Taxonomy (NCBI): domain Eukaryota; kingdom Metazoa; phylum Chordata; class Mammalia; order Perissodactyla; family Equidae; genus Equus; species Equus quagga. The sequence goes on from NC_060267.1 coordinate 44,106,709, forward strand.
CTGGAGATAATTTCAGGACTAGGCACAGGGAGGGATATGCTGAGCAGAGTTCAGCAATTTCACGAGTTAGGGAAATAGAGATCAGACTTTTGGGAGGCTGGGCAAGTTTTTTGTGGGATACGATACTTGAAATGAGAAAGAGCTCCAGAAATACGCATAGGGTTCTTCTTGAGTCTAAATATCAATCTGTGCATATTTGAGGTGAAACTCCATGAGACTGGACAAGAACAATTTCTGAGGAAATAACAGTTATCCAGGAGCCGTAAGAAGAACAATTCCCAGAACTCCCACAGGGCCAGGGACCATTCTAATTCCTTTAAGTCAGAGTGGAAAGACTTCATTGAATACATAGGGCATTCAATAGAGATATTAGAAGGGCTGTGTCTTAGAAGTGGGATTAAATTAGTGCAAAAAGAAAGGTTATTTGATAAAAAGGAACAAACTTACCCACAAGTAACTCCTTGCCAGGAAAAGTCCTACATTTTTAAAGGGAATTTAAAATACTCATGCACATACAAAACAGGAAAATATAACCTATAAACAGTACAAAAACCCAAGGAAACAGTAGAAACAGATGCAGAAATAACAAAGATGTTCAAAATATAAGTAAAGGATACTGAAAGAGCTATTATAAATATGTTCAAGAATGTAAAGGAAGATGTCAATGTGATGTGGAAGAAAAATGGAAGACATTTTTAAAAGACCTGGTGGAATTGAGAAAGGGGGGAAACCCCTCAATATTTGAATTAAAAAAATAAACTGGATAGGATTAACGGTAGATTAGACATTGTAATAAAATTTAAAGGAATTGTAAGACATAGAAATAGAAACTATTCAAAATGAAGTTCAGAGAGCAAAAAGACAAAAATATGAACAGTTTCAATTACTTTTAGGATAATATCACTCAGTCCAACTTGTGTGTAACTGGAGATCTAGACGAGAGAGGCAAAGAAAAAAAATTGAAAAAATTAATGCCTAAAATAGAATTGCGCATTTGATGAAAACTTTATGAAACTATTTGATGAATACAATTTAGAAAGTTATTAATCCACTGATTTAAGAAGTTGAGTAAGTCCCAAATAGAAAACACATGGAGAAAACCACAAGAAAGCACATCATAATAAAATAGCTGAAAACTACTGATAAAGAGAAAAATCTTGAAAACAGCCAGAGAAAAATGGCACATTACTTTTACAGGAGCAAACATCAGAATGACAACAGCAGACTTCTCATCAGAAAGTATGCAAGTCAGCAGAAATAGACCAAGGTGTTTAAAATACTGAAAGAAAAAAACCTCAACTAAGAATTCTATACTCAGCAAAGATATCTTTTAAATATGAAGGTAAAATAATGAGTTTCATAGGGACAAAAGCTCAGGTAATTAATCAGTGGTACAATTTGTCTGAAAAAGCAAGTTTTTCAGACAAAAGAAAAATGGTATCAGATGAAAATTTGTGTCTAGACAAAGAAATGAAGAACATCATTAATAGTAAATATGTGGAAATTAGTAATCATTTAAAAATATCTTGGGAAAATAATTGATTGTCTAAAGCAAAAATAATAACAATGTGTTATGGAATTTATAATATATGTCAAAGGTAAAAACTATGATATTAATAGCCCTAAGAATGGGGGAAGGATGAAATTTACTGTTGTATGTTTCTTATATTACTCTGTAGTGGTATAACATTATTTGAAGAAAGAATGTAATAATTTAAAGATGTATATTGTAAATCCTAAAGAAACCATCAAAATAATGACAAAGAATATAGCTAATAAGCTGATGATGGAGATAACACAGAATTATAAAAATAGTCAATCCAAGAAAAGGCAAAAAACAGAAAAAAGGAATAGGGGTAAAAAATAGGAAACAAATAGCAAATTGGTAGATTTAGACCCAAGCATATTAATAATAATACTAAATGTAAAAGGCCTAAATATTCCATTGAAAGGGACAGATTGTCATATTGAATTAAAATCCAAGACCAACTATATGCAATCTATAAGAAATCCACCTTAAATATAAGGAGACAGATAAGTTAAATGAAACAAGATATACTATACAAGAGCTAATCAAAAGTAGGCTGTATTAGTATCAGACAAAATGGATTTTAGGATAAGGAATATTACCGGGTATGAAGAGGAATATTTCATAATGAAAAGGGCTCATTGTTTTCAAGAAGATGTAATAATGCTAAATGTATGTGCGCCTAATCACTTCAAAATAAATGAAGCAAACACTTATGGAACACTGATGGAAAAGAGAAATAAACAAAACTACATCCATAGTTTGAGATTTCAGCACTCCTCTTTCAGTCATTTATTAAAGTATGCCAAAACATACTAAGAATATAGATGACTTAAAGAACATTATCTACCACTTTGACCTAATTAACTTTTATAGAAGACTTCATTCAACAACAGGAGGATATACATTCTTTTCTAGTACATATGTAATATTTACCAAAATAGACAGTATTCTGGGCCATAAAACAAGTCTCAATAAACTTAAACTTATTGAAATCTTACAAAATGTGGTCTGTGACCACATCAGAATTAAACAGAACTCTATCTGGAAAATGCTCAAATTTTGGAAATTAAATAAGAAACTTCCAAATCATACATGCATCAAAAAATCAAAAGGATAATCAGGAAATATTTTAAACTAAATTAAAATGAAAACAACATATTAAAATTTGTGCAGTATAGCTAATGCAGTGCTTAGAGGGGTATTTATGGGATTAAATGCTTATATTAGAAAAGAAGAAAGGTCTACAATCAACGATCTAAGTTTCTACCATAAGAATCTAGGTAAAGAAGTACAATATGAATCCATAATAAATAAAAGAAAAATAATAAAGTAAGAGGGGAAATCAATGAAATAGAAAATGGACAAATGAAAGAAAAAAAATCAGTGGAACCCAAAACTAGATCTTTGAAAAGATCAATAAAATTGATAATCTTCTAACAAGACTGACTAAGAATTTGAGAGATTAAACATAAATTGCCAATACCAGGCATGAAAGTGGGACACCACTATAGATCCCATAGAAATTAGAAGGATAATAAGGGAATATTTTAACAACTTTGTGCCAAAAAAATTTGACAATTTATATAAGTGGACAAATTCCTTGGAAGACACAAAACTACCAAGGCTCACTTGAGAAGAAAAGATAACCTGAATTCCTCTATATCTATCAAAGAAATAGAATTCCTAGGTAAAATCCTTCTCACAAAGATAATACTAGGCCCAGTGACTTCACTGTTGAATGCCACCAAATGTTTGAGGAAAGAATAATATAAATTTTACACAAACTCTTCTAGGAAATAGAAGAGGAACGAACATTTTAAAACTTATAGCCAGTATTACCTTGGTGCCAAAATGAGGCAAGGTATTATAAAAATACTATATACTAGTATTCTTCATGAACGTAGAAGCAAAAATATTTAACAACATACTAGCAAATAGAAATCTAGCAAGATAAAAAAAAGTTAATATATCATGTCCAAAAGGTATTTATCCCAGGAATGCTGTATTGGCTTAACATATGAAAATCAATGTAATTCACCATATTGACAGAAAAAAAAAAAAGAGCAAAACCATATATGATCTCAACGGATGCAGAAACACATTTTGATAAATTCAACACTCATTCATGATATAAAACTGTCAGCAAACTGAGAACAGAAGGAAACTTCCTCAACCTGATAAACACATCTGTGTCAAACCTACAGATAACATCATACTTAATGGTGGAAGAGTGAATACTTTTCTTCTAAGATTGGAAATAAGGCAAAGATGTCTGCTCTTATTGCTTCTGCTTAACATTTTACTAGGGATTGTAGCATACTCAATAAGTAATGAAAAAGAAATCAAAAAGGAAAGGAAGAAGTAAAAGTATCCACTCTTCACATATGACATGATCTTCTATGTGGAAAATTCTAAGGAATATGCATACAGTCACTAGAATAAACAAATGAATTTAACAAGGTCCGGGATTCAAAATTGATACACAAGAATCAATTGTATTTTTATATACTATCAGAGAACAATTGGAAATTTAAGAAATTAAATAAATACTACTTGTAATAGCATTAAAAATATGAAATACTTACAGAAAATGTAACAAAACATGTGTAAGACCTCTACACTGAAAACTATGAAGCATTGCTCAGAACAATTGAAGACTTAAGTAAATGGAAAGATATAATGTGCTCGTGGATCAAAAGATTCAATATTCTAAGATTCATTTCTCTTCATCGTAATCTTTAGATTCATCTAAATCTCAGTCAAAATCATAGTGGGATTTTATTTTAGAAGCTGACAAGTTATTATAAAAAGTTTATGGAAATACAAAGGACTTAGAAAAGCCAATAAAATTTTGAAAAAGACCAAAGTTAGAAGACTTAGACTACTTCATTTCAAAACTTGTAAAGCTATAGGAATAAAGACAATGTGTTATTGGCCTAAGGATAGATACACAGATCAATAGGACATAATGGGGATCATAAATAGACCTCTACTTTATGATCAGTTTATTTTTATTAAAGACTCCAGGATAGTTCAGTGGAGAAAGAGGCTTTTCAGTGAAAGGTGTTGGAAAAGTTGGTATCTGTATAGAAAAAGAAATGATCCTCAACCTTTGCAGGTATCTTTAAACAACTAAAACTAGGAATTGTAGGTTGTGGACTTTGGGTGTCATTTATGTAAGAAAGACTGGAATTCCAGTCATCAAATCAACAATCAAAGAAAAGGCTTTGTCTTTATGTCAAAAGATTAGCAAATGAATGCACATTTATATATTTTAGCTTAAAATAAGATGCATGAGATATAAATATTCCTTGCTTTAACCAAAGTTTTCTGTCTGGCCTGATTTTGTCAGATAAGAGGACTTCTACCATAGTGACTTTGTACGGTTATTATGAGACTTAACAGGATGTTGTAGGCTGTTTGGCACATAGAATTTTCTCTATAAATAAAAGTTTTTAGTATTACTCCATACTTTCATTTCTCATTAACCTTTGTCTGATTCCATCATATTTTAGTTACCTTTTCTCCTGGGCACACTTTTTTTTACCAAATAGGTCATAAGTGCATGGACTGTGTACTTATTTGTAACACCTACAACCACCCTTCAATGCCTGAGACATTTAGATCTTTGACTACTGCTTAGCCAACTGAGAGGGTAGAACTACTCTACAGATACCTTTCAGAATCTGTTAGATTGTTTGGCTCCTTTTGCCCAAATATATTAGAAAGGTGATACCATTATTTTTAACCAAATATGTTACAAATGTGGTTCCATACTTTTTTCATAGATTTCTCTTTTTGCACATCCAAATTCCCTTCTGAAGTTACTCAGTTACTAATTCATAAGACTTTAGGCCCAGGCTTTTAGAGGATGCCTACAGTACAGAAAGAAGAATAGAAAGACAGAGAGAAGTAAATTGCTTTCAATCTCATTCTCTGGTTTTCGTATGACTTGTTATCTTATCTTAGAGTTAGGGCATATTTCATGGCTAGGATTGAGAATATTTATGGGCAGTTCCTTACTGCTTCATTGTCTCCCATATTTATTCTTTATAATGGAGAAAGTTAGAATGTTTAGAAGTCTTAAAATTCCAAGGAATATATGTTTACTTCATTTTAAGTTTGGTTGGTTGAAAATTTTGGCCCTGGAAAGGATGGTAGACTTGTAATTCTTGTGAATTCAATAGTTCATTTGATTGTAAGCTGTTTGAGGATAGAGGCTATATCTTAATCAATCATATTTGGCTCCATAGGAACATTTCACAGTGGCTGGTACTAAATTTTTCCTAAATGACCAAGTGTTCAAGGGTCTTTGGTTACTATATGGGCCAGAATTGATCCCAGGCAAATGACAAAAGAGGGAAAGTTTGTTTTATGCTCTCTCCTACTTCTCTTATTATATAACACCTTTCTTCCTTTCTGACTTCTGTTTTCTTCTCTGGCATCAGTCCCTTTCTATTGCTCAGCTGTCCATTAACTAATCCCTGATAACAATTGGCTGATCATTAGGTTAGCCTTTGCATGTGATATGTCTTTCAGATATTTACATTTTAACAACATTCTCTTAAACGCAGAGGGTTGCATTTCACATTTCAAGTTTGGGGCCAGGAATGACCTCTGTCAAGTGTATAGTGCATGTTAGGGATGGACAGAGCCCTCCATCCTGGGACCCTTCTTTACTCTATTGCGTGGTTTCAGAGGAAGAGAATGACTTTGCCTGAGGAGTGGGAGAATCTCTATGTAAGAAATGACATTTGAGTTGGGCCCTGAACAATGAACCATGAGTTTTTCCAGATAGGAGGTGATTTGGGGTAAGGGATGAAGGTGGGAAAGAGGAGCAGTAATAAAACATTACAAAAAAATGGAACAACAGGATGGGCAGAGGTACAGAGATGAAAGAGCAGGGTATATTTTAGGAACATCGAGTAGTCTTGGGTAAATGGGGCAAACGTTGAATGATAGGAAGTGGGAGGAAATTGGGAAAACACACACACAGACAATCCAGGTTGGGCTGGATTGTGAAGGGCCATATATGTAATTCAGAGGAATTTGACTCTCCTCCTGGGGGGCAGTGGAATGATCAAATTTCTGTTCTAGAAAGCTCTCCTTAGTAGCAATGTGGAAGGTGAATTTTTGTGGGCAGGGAGACCAGTTATTAGCCTGTTGTGGTAATCAGCCAAGAGACAGTAAAGACAAGGTGGGGAAAAAGAGAAAGGATTGCCTTTTAGATAATTAAAAGATAGAATGGATAGCAGTTAGTGACCAAGCTCTCCCTCATCCCAGTTCACTTCTTCATTAATTGTCAACATTTACCTAGCCCTCTAATGTAGGCCAAACATTGTGCAAAATACGTCAGAAATAAATAGGACATGGCTCCTTCCCATAAGAGGCTCAAAGTTTAGTAAGGGAGGTTGACATTTAACAATTAAAATGCAATGCAGTGAATACTATGGTAGAGGTAAGCAATGTGTGCTGTTGGAATACAGAGAAAAAAGGTTTCTAAGAAGCTCCATGACAGTAAATTCAGTGTTTTACTTATGCTTGTATCCCTAGCACTTAATTAAGTTGAGAAATATACTAGGTGCTTAATAAATATTTATTGAATAAATATTTGAGTTTGAGTGGGTGAATATATGGGCAGGGGAATGATAACTTCTCTACTTTATTGTAAGCTAGAGAAGGGATCTTTCTCTTCGTTTTGAAAATAGAAGGGTCAAAATATATGGGTTTGTGTTCCTCAGCAGTGGGGCTTAGGATAGCACTAGGTACTTGGCTATGGACCTTGTTTCTTCTTTTCTCTTGGGCTCATGTGGATTATATTGGGGCCTGTAAGCCTCTGAGAACTAGCTATCAAGAGGAGGGTCAGAATAGCTCTGTTTCCCCTTTGTTAGCCCTTGGGATTTAAAAGTCTTTTTGAAAGTCCTAGTTTATTCCATCAGAGATAGGGGAAACTAAGGAACAGGTTTTGTCCAAACTTGGGCCAGAGATTTAGGGAGAGAAGTATCCATCCAGGGCCAGGAACCAAAGTAGGAGAATCCTATTAAGAATGTGAAACCTCAGGGCAGGAAGTTTATGTTGCTTGTTGGTTGCTTCTATTCACCAGAAGAATCTCCATTTAATTCTCAACTCTGGAAGTTCTGGATTTTATTATATTAAGGGAGGTAGACGGGGTCCACGATCTCATAATTGCAATGAAGAAATACCACGAATTCTGAAAAACAAAGTGTTTTCTGTAGTTCAGTTATTGTTAAAACCCAGCCTAGTATGAATTCGTTTGGCAGCAAAATTTGACCTAAAGTGATATGAAGCTCTTTGTAGTCTTAATTTCATCTTAAAAATGTTCATATTCTTATGTTTTGTGGGAGAAATGCTTATGTGTTTGATTATAGAATCTTGCCCTAGACACCCATACGGTGGTGTTAGATAAAAGTCAGTAAATGCACCATATTACTTTTTAAAATGTGAAGATTTTTGAATTATCAAGTGCATCCTGTTCCTAGAGTCTTAGGTAAGGATTGTGGATTTATATTTCCTTTCAGAGATTACTAAAGGCTTTGGACAAGATGAGTGTGAACTGAGTTTTGAAGATGCATAGAACCTTGTTTTGCTTCTCAGCTGGAGATAGTATTATCCCTTGTATTTGTTTGCTGGGGCTGCTCTAATACATACCGCAGACTGGGTGGCTTAAATGACAGAAATTTATTCTATCAAAGTTCTGGAGGCTCGAAGTCCAAGATCAAGGTGTCAGAAGGTTTGATTTCTCCTGTGGCCTCTCTCCTTGCCTGGCAGATGGCCGCCTTCTTACTGTGTCCTTGTGTGGTCTTTCCCGTGTTTGTGCATGTCTCTCATGTCTCTGTGTGTCCAAATCTTCTCTTCTTATAAGGACATTGGTCAGACTGGATTAGGGCCCAATCTAATAGCCTCGTTTTAACATTATCACCTCTTTAAAGGCCCTATCTCCAAATACAGATGCATTCTGAAGTGCTAGGGATTAGGGCTTAAACATATGAATTTTAGCAAGACACAGTTAGGCCCATAATATGCCCTTGGGGTGTTTGGAAATGTGCGAATGTATTTTTTAGATGTTGCAATGACTGTAGAGTGTTATTCTTACTTAATGGATAGGGGCCAGGGCTGTTAAACAGCTTGTGTATAAGGGAGAACCCTGCATGATAAAGAATTGTCTGCCCAAAAGGCCACAAGTCCTCTGGTGTGAAACACTGAGGGAGGATCCAAAGAAAGACTTGGACCAGTCCTTAGGGTGGAGTCTGCCATGATGGTTCTGTCTTTAACAGAGAGTTGAGGCCTGGCAATCTTCAGGTGATGAATCTTTTCTTTTTAAAACTACTTTCCACTCTACCCTCTTCGCTCACTTTTTAGTTGGTTCCCTCAAGAAGCATTCCTGGCCTCTGTAAAGCAGATATAATGAACAAATGGATTTAAGTGTATGAGGTTTAGATTGGAGTTTTGGCTTCTCAGTCTCTAGGAATGAGAAATTTACACTTTCTATGTTTCCCCAGCTCACCTGTGACTCTTAGCCTGAAGTAACACCCCCTTTTTAAAATAAACCCTGCCTCGCCTCTAGGCTTACAGCTCACCTCTAGAGCTTAGCACAAGTGCGTAAACACCCAGGGTATGAATTAGTACCCAGAAATGTGCCTCTGGCATGAGTGGGCTCTGACATCTTCCTGGAATGGCCCTTGGTTCCAGCATGTTCCCTTTTCTTTCCCACTGAGTCCCTTGCTCCTTCCTGCCCTTTGATGAAAATGAAGTGGGACTATTCAACCCTTTTTGCGTTTAGAACATCGAAATGCTTTACAAATATTATCACATTCATTAGAACCATCATAGTTGTTAATTAAGTTATAAACCAGTGCATCATACAAATGTTAAGAAGAACAACAAAATGACTCTGTTTCGTAGGCATTCACTGCCCAGACAGTACTCCAGTTATGTTTTCTTGAGTCATGCTGAATTATTCAGTCCTCTTTTTACAATTTTAACATCCAGGAGAAACAAAAAACTGTAACAGTTGCCACTACAATATGTAAATAAAAATGAATAATTCAGAACTCCTGTCTTATTTTACTCCCTTGTCTAACTTTGATCTCAGCTTTGCTTTCCATTTCACAGTACTCAGGAAGGCAGGCAGAGCAGAATTTTCAGGTGTAGAAATGAAGACATAGAGCATTTTAGTTGTTTGCCCCAGAAAAACTATTCCTGAGCTGCTGGAAACTCATGGCCCAATTTTAGTCCTCTACGCTTGTATGTGTGGCCTGTCCCCACTTTCCATGTCTCATCAGGTTATTCTGAAGAGTTTAAGAAATCACAGCCTTTTTCTAATCAGCCATTTTTGAAGCCCTCCTTGATTATGTTCCCTCTTAACAATTTTTTCAGTAACTGTAGCTTTAGGTTCTTCTCAGGTATATGCTTTTGTGCATTTGTGCATTACACATGTGGTAGGGTCAGTGTCCCAAGATAATTTTATCAGGTGGAGAAAGAACTGAAAACAGAAGTGGGATTCTGAGGGTCCTAGCTGCAATCCCCTGGCTGGGCCAGGAACCTTTCTGATATGCCCTGTCAAGTTCTGGAGCATCTGCTAGCTAACAGGCTTTCTGACCTTTCCCTTGCTCCCAGTCAGTGGGCATTGCTCCATCTCCGCTAGAGTGCACATGGCAGAGGCAGGTTCTGGACCAGTGCACCACTGGCTGGCTGTAACTCACCTCCTCAGAGGGATCAGAGAAAGAGGCACGAGGGATACAAAGCTTGCTAAATAACCCATGCTTCCTTCTATTGGAATTTTCTGAGTGATTCTAGAAGACCATTTCCAAACTTTTATTCTACTTTAAAAATCATGACCAAGGGATGGAAACTGAGAAAAAAATTCCACCAAACCTCCAGTTGACCACCAATGGTAAAGATTAAGGGAGAGCCTCTTGTACATTCTAATAGTTAATTAAACTCCTTCATATTTGTCTGCCAGCATTCCAGACAGACAGAAGAGGATAAAAGAACCCAATGCATGGGATTAGTAGGCCCATCTCTTTAATATACTACTTGGCAAGATTTTCATTTTTGCAATTTCAAGTTTAGGGTTTGGGGCCTTTAGGTTTTTATTTTTCTTTTCTTTATCTACCGCCTCACTCCCACCTCCAATAAAGAGGAAAAAAGTCTGATTTTTTTTTTCTCTTCTTTGAAGGACATTAACGTATATTAATATAACCAAGCAAAAGCCTGGTTAGGGCCCCACTTTCTCAACATACCCTTTAATCATTTGTGAGGGGTTGGGGGCGTGTTATGCAGAGGTGGGTATTGGAGTGAAAAAGGGAGAGATGCTTCAGTTTCAGAGGGCCTGGAGGCAGAGTCACAGAGAGCTGTTTCCATGGCAGTGCTATGGAAACCAGGTTCTGCCGCTCCCTCCTTCCCAGAGTGGAATTTCCATGCTTCATATAGCATGGGCTCCAAAATAGCCTGCTGGTGTCTTATCTGAAATGTGACTTTATGGTTCTAACCTCAGTGTAACCTATTGTTCTGACCTCTTATATGTGAGGGGAAATGGAAAAAGATAGAAGGATAAAAGGTAGAAAATCTGAATTTTAAATATTCTGTGTGTTATTCAGTAGGATGGAGAGAAAAATCACTTTTACTGTATATCAGTTGTCAGTTCTATATGTATCCACTTTTTGGGGTTCCATTTTAGAGTATTGTCAAATCCCATAGTATTATACACGTCAGCTCCTTGTACCTATTTTTTTTCTATAATCTGTTGGACTAAGGGTGCAGAATCTGTCACTTTAGGGACCTGTCATCTTTTATATCTAGCCATATATGGTAGTCTTATCCTTGATATGACTTATACACATGTGCTCATTTTCACAAGTGGGGACCAGACCATGAATGACTCTTCTTCACTCTGCAAATGCCTCTGAAGTGTATGCACTTCTGGCGGTGAGTTTGTGGCATCATTTCATACATGGAGAACTGCAGTTGTGTGTGTGTTGGGTCTCCTGACATAGGGTGTTGATTTACACTTACAATTATCACCTAGTTAGGTTCTTTCAATGGAAAGATTACTGTGTAAGAAATGACATCAAATGAAGCCCACGAAAACAAGTACCAGAAGAAGAAACGCTGAAGTCTAAAGGTACATTTTTAGATGGGAGATAGAAAATGCATGAGTATTTTAATCTACCTTTCTACTTCAAACATAGGCATAGTGGGCTTTAATGAACACCACCAGGAAAGGTTGTTTGCAGTGTGAGCTTGTTTTCTTAGACTTTAAAAACTGGCCATCTTAGACTATGAATACATCTTTTCTACAATCTCTTCAAATTTCTCTAGTACATATCCCCACATCTCCCTTTTCTAAGTGACTCTATTTCCATCCTCAATAATAAGCCCACACTTAATCATTTTTAATCATTTTCTGCTCAAATAATTCGTGAATTCCTAGATACTCAGTGACCATTTTATTTTTATGATGTCAGAAGCTCCTGTATTTTTTTAATTTTCTGTTCTGAAGGGCGCCTAATACTAGATTCAGTGCTGAAACATATTCCTGTCATGTGTTCTTTTTTTCTTTTTAGATTGGCACCTGAACTAACATCTATTGCCAATCTTTTTTTTCCTTCTTCTTCTTCTTCCCAAAGCCCCCAGTACATAATTATATATTCTAGTTGTAGCTCCCTCTGGTTGTGCTATGTGGGATGCTGCCTCAGCATGCTGTGAAGAGCGGTACCATGTCCGCGCCCAGGATCCGAACCAGTGAAACCCTGGGCCACCGAAGCAGAGCATGCAAACTTAACCACTCGGCCATGGGGTGGCCCCTGTCATGTGTTTTTTATTTGAGGTTTTTGCCTCGTGGTTTAAGCTCAATACCAATATATTTGCCAGTTGATCTGAGGAAAGGAGAGAACCACTACAAGGCAAGTGCTTTTGCCTAGAGTAATGCTTAAATATTTGCTTCCCACCTAACTTTGTCACTCATTTGTTCAACCAATATTCATTTGTTTATTCATTTCTCCTTTCTTTCATTCATCCAACCACAGATGGTTCCTATGTGCATAGCACTGTGCCATGTATTGGGCATACCAAAGAAGGCTAAGATCCATTATATAAAGTTGAACCATCTGAGATTGCTGATAGTTTACTGTTTTTTACCTGTAAAAGGGCAATTTTACACCTAGAAAAACAATATTGACATTTAAAGATAGATTTTAAAATATGAAAGAGATGAAAGGGGAAGGGTTGAAAATACTATTCAGAGACAGGAAGCAGTAGGAAATAAGAATCCCGTCCCTCTCAGTACTCTAAAATTTCTGCAGTGACCAATACAGTAGTCACTATCCACATGTGGCTATTTCAGTTTCAATTTAAATAGTTAAAATGAAATAAAATTAAAAATTCAATTCATAGTGGTATAAGCTGTGTTTCAAGTGCTTAGTAGTCACATGTGGCTAGTAGCTATCGTATTAGCACAGATATAGAACATTTCTGTCATTGCTGGAAGTTCTATTGAACAATGCTATAAGGCATAGAGGAACTTGATCCTCGAAGAAAAGATTGGTTAGAAGAAGTTAAACTTTCTTATGAATACCTGTAATGGTAAAGAAAAGGTTTAGTGACTTGGAGGAGAATCTGGTTATTCACTGAAATTCATTAGTTTTCTTCTTAGCTACTAAGCCTTGCAGCTGTTTCATAACTGTTAGTAGCCCCAGTGAAATTGGTCACAAATCCTGGAATGTATAAAATAAATATCACATTAAAAAATCACTTGCCTTGTAGTGATTCTGTCCTTTGCTGGCCACCTCAGCCAGCCCTAAGTGTAATATTTGAAGTCTGACCTGGCTCTTTTCTTTCTTTGGGTCCCTCTAGCTTAGGAATGTGTGGAAGAATGCACTGAGGAATGCACGGAAGAGGAAAGCCAGCATTTGCCTGCCTTCGAATGTTTTATTTTGTACTTTAGGCATTAAGTTCCTAAATCCAAACACTTTCCAGGTTACCTGGAAACCCAAATATTTGATCCCAGCTCTAAATCTCTGCTGTCTTCTTCCTTATGACTTTTTATCTATGGTAACTTTCTTATTTCGTCCCAGAGGAGCCATTTTAGGGAATCCTTAAGTGGTGACACATTCATCATTTTTGCCTCTGAGTCATTGCCCACGTTGATCTGAAGACTCAACTGATGGTGCATAAGAACACATGTACCCGAAAGTGTAAACACTGTCAGCCTTATGATTTTCAAATTTCCCCAAAGATGAGGCTGTACAGCTTAATTAAAGAAAGGCTGAGAAAAAAACACAAAACATCTCGAGAAGGGTAATGTGGTTACCTGTTTTGTGAGATTGGACACACCTTTATTGATTTGGATGTATACACTTCAAAAAAAGAATGAATTCTAAATTGTTCACTACTTTTACCCTAAACGTTATTTAATGAATTAGCACTTTTGAGTTGGGTAGGCTTGGGTCTAGGTCCTGCATAAATGACCTCTGGCAAGTGCCTTAGTCTTTCTGACCTTCAGTTTCCTCATTTGTTATAGAACCTTGTAGAGTGGTCATTAGGATGAAATGAGAATGTGTGTAAAGCGCTGGTGAATAGTAGGTGCTCATTAATTTTAGCTATTATTATTACTCTTATTTTGCTGCTGCTGTTGTTATTGCTGCCACCAAACTTTTATCCTCACCCTGTTTCCAGCTTCTAGTACCCAGAGTCTCAGAAGTGTAGTAATGTTTGGGATCTTCAACATTCTCACATGCTCGCTTTGCCATCTGGTTCTCATTTTTGCCCACTTTTATTCTATCCTTATAATTCTTATATTCAGTATTCAAATGGATGACTCTTTAAATAGCTTTGTTGCTTGGTCTTTACTTTTCTTGATTTCCAGTTTTACATAAAATTTCCAGAAACTTAATTTCCTTACCTCATTGTAGTCTAAATCCCAGTTTACCATGCTTCATGAACTGCCTTTACTGATCTCTACAATGGCCACTTCAAGGGCAAGTCCACTGTCTTTACAGTCTCATTGCAAATGATTTTGTGGTTTTAAATATCATGTGTCTATAATGGACACCCTGATCAACATATCTATCTTACTCTTAATTTTCTTGGTTCTCTTCCTCACTTCCATTTCTTTCAAACATTGTAATTTAATCTCTTGCAGCTGCCTCAGATTTAATAGAGTAAAACACAGAATTCTTTATTTCATTTCCACTTTTTATTTCTTGGATTTTATACTATTCTTCCTTGATAGAATACAAAGCACTGTAGCAGAATTTTGCTTATGGAAAAAGTTCAAAGTTGAAATAGATTTAGTAGCAGATGAGCAAAAGAAAAGTGAAAAAAAATATGAACAGATGAAAATAGAGGTTGGGAAGAGTAAGCCGTGGGAAATGCAAATAAAATAAGTGGATAAAATTCAATCCAAAGGCCTGATCCCAGAAGTTAGTTCAGTCAACATTTTGCTAAGAATTTTGTTCCCACATAGAAGAAAAGAATGCTAACGTTTTCTTGCAGTTTCTTCTGTTAGGCGTAGCCCTAGAAGTGGTGCTACACAGTGTCTTGCACACAATTTTTGGCTTCCCAAATATTTGTTGAATTGATTTTTACGGTGGGATAGATTGATTAATTGAAAAATTTAATCCTGTCTATGAACACTGCTATATCTTAAGAGTCATGGGACATATTCCTTTTTTCTGTTGAGACTTCTGTAAAACAATGTCATTGTGCAGGCATAGGGAGGATCCTTCTTGAAGTTTCTGTGGCAATGTTGACCATATTTTTTGTAAGACTGGGTCATCTGTAAAAAGGGCCTGTCCCTTGCAGACTGGGAATGGGGTAACAAGGAGAGTTTGGTTTTCATACTGCCAACTCTGTTTTGCTTTGACTTCTTCCTTATGATCTCCTTCCCCGGTTATACATGTCCAATGTCAATTTACTGAAGTTAGACCACTGATTTCAGCTAGTTATCATAGGTGGCAATGGCTAATGATTAGACAAATGAATCTTGCTGCTGGATCTGATAAATTAACCCTACTCAGTGTGACAGGTAGCTAATATTTTGTTGCCTGTTGATACCTTAATCCAATTTATAGAGTCAGACTTTTCTACACAGTAGTAGACTATTGTTTCTAGAGATATTTGGGAGGAGAAGACAGAATTTCCATGGCCTTCTTCTCATACAGTATGAGCAACTGGCCCAGGATTTGGTTATATTGACAGAGGAAAGAAGGAGTATTATTTCATGTTCCACTGATTCATCTGACTGTTGGGAGCAATCAGCATTTTTGACTGTCTTTTGTGTGCAAAGCATTATACTAGACATTAGGAATAGAAAAACTATTAAGAAGGACACAGAATCTGCCTTTCAAGTTCTTACAGTCTGGAGTGGGATATAGACTTGCAAACTGACTGTTCGTTCAGTTTGATGGGGATTATTCCGCTTCTCAGGGGCTGGTACTAAGGGAGGCAGGCTGTCGGAAAAGTATACAGACTCCACTCACTAGTAAGAAAATACTTTAGAAAGACCATGTATTCATTCAACTCCATTTATTCAACAAATATGTACTGAGTGCCATTGTAGGCTAGACCTTGGGGCTACTGAGTGGACAAGACAGAATTCCTGCTTTGATGAACTTACATTTTCATGAGGGAGACAGACAGAAAACAGATAACACAAAACTATAATTTATGACAGAATTAAATACTATGAAAAAAGTAAAATGAAGTAAGAGGATAAAGAATAATGGAGAATGGGGAGGGAGTTCATTTAGAGAAGATGGGTCAGGAAGGTCTTAGGAAGAGATGGCATTTGAGCAAAGGCCTGAGGGAGGGGAGAAATGAAGAACTTTCTAGGTTAAGAGAACAGTAAGCAGAGAAGCCTGGAAGTAGGAGTGAGTTTGGTAATTGGAGAAAGAGTGAGAAGACCTCCTGGCTGGAGCAGAGCCAGAGGGGAGGGAGCAGGAGATGAGGTCAGGGAGGCAAGCTGGGCCCCACAGACCAGGCTAAGATGCCTGCATCATATTCTGTGTGTACAGAGAAGGAATAGGAGAGCTTTGTGTTTACAAAAAAGTACTCTTAGTGCTGGATGAAGAGTAGGGGGCATAACAGTGGAATAGAAGGCCAATTTAAGTAGATTTACTCTTTGATTCAGTATTCTTGTAGTACAACTATGTCATATCTGATCCTTGCCTTGGAGGAGCCGTCTTCTAATGGGCGTTGCTTATTTCTCTCTTTCTTTCCCTCCCTAAACTCTTTTAAAACAAACCTTCATGGTGACAAACCAAGGTGGCTAATGTTTCACTTTACAAGTTCTCTCTTTATCTTAGATTGAGATTTTAGGATTTTGAGTAATAATAATTGCCACTACTTTTTTTTAAAGATTGGCACCTGAGCTAACATCTGTTGCTAATCTTCTTTTTTCTTCTTCTTCTCTCCAAAGCTCCCCAGTACATAGTTGTATATTCTAGTTGTAGGTCCTTCTGGCTGTGCTGTGTGGGATGCCACCTCAGCATGGCCTGATGAGCGGTGCCATGTCCGTGCCCAGGATCTGAATTGGTGAAACCCTGGGCCGCTGAAGCAGAGTGTCAAAGTTAACCACTTGGCCACGGGGCCAGTCCCTGCCACATTTTTAAACTATCTCCTATATAACCAGATGCCAGGCATACATTATTGTCTGTTTTAATCCTCATGAAAACTCTTGAATGAATTATTATTTTCATTTTATAATGAGGACACTAAAGCTCAGAGAGATAAAGTACCGTGGTCATGGCCACATACCAGTATGTGGTGGCTGGGACTTGATCATAGACCTCTTGGCCTCCAAACCTTAGGGTCTTCCTACCATACTATGCTGTCTCTTAGAGCTGAAGGGCATAATGAGCTTATTTAGTAAAAGTTAGGAAATTGGTTTTTCTAAGAATGGTATTATTCCAGAGCAGTGGTTCTCCATGGAGGGTGACTTTGTCCCCAGGAGACATTTGGCACTATCTCATGACATTTTTGGTAGTTACAAGTTGGGGTGGGGAGTGCTACTGGCATCCTTTGGTGGAGGCCAGGGATACTACTAAGTATCCTTCAATGTACAAGACAGCCCTCACATGACAGAATTATCTTGCCTAAAATGTCAATAGTGCTAAGGTTCAGAAATCCTGTTCCAGAGTTATTTTTCAGCATTCCTGATATGTCTATAACTTTAATTACTGTACATCTCCAGTGTACTAGAGATTGTCAGTCATCACTCTGATCATATTTCTTTGTTCTCGTTCTAAGGAGAAATTAGAATCCAACTAAAGAAGAAAGACTTCTGTTGTCAAGTCACTTTTTGTTTTATTTTGTTTTGTTTTTGGTCAATGAGTGGTTGTCTTCTAGCAGCATTTTATCTATTAGTTGATGGTAGCCTGGGCTTTGATTCTAGGGCTCAGGAGCCCCTGAGTCATTCTATGACGTCCTTGGGCTTCTTCACTGAGCTGCCCCATTGCTCCATGCTAGTCTTCCTTTGTAGTGATGTAGGTCAGGTTATTAGCAATGGAAAAAGTCCTTCTACCAGAAAGTTGTGTGAATTGGGAGCAGGTCAAACCTAACTCCCTCCTGCTGCCAAACTCAAAGTGACCCCAGAAGCTCTGAGATTTTGCACATGGTCTGGTAAGCAAATTGCCCTCTACCAGATAGCATGCCTTCAAAGTTTAAAAATACTGATGCACACTGATAGGAGAGACAGAATGACCCCTGTGCCCCATTAACCCCCAAATGCACATATACAATCTTTATGGCTTTCTCAGTTTAGACACTAACATGATTCTGAGCAGCTATAGTGTATGGTCCTGTAAAGGTAGCAAGTTCTCCACACAGTTGATTTTAACTTTATAGTGTATAAAGTCACCCATAGTCATCATTTGTCTCTGTAGGTCAGGAGGCTCATTGCATTACTTAAAGGATAAAAGATTATACATTATCTTTCTGCTTCTTAAACTTTCCATCAGAGGAACAGTCCACAGCTGGGTGGGTTGATCGAAGCCCTGATTCTATGACAGTCTTTCTCAGGAGAACATGGATGTGGAAACAGGCTGAGGGTCCTTGACTTGGTGCCCTTAATCAGAAGCCTCTTGGCACCTTTGCTTTCACTCCAACTTGCCTGACTACAAAAAAAAAAAAAATGCATTCTGCTTAATAAATGTCTGCTTGTAATATTCTGAAACAAGGAGGCTAATCAAAGGCCCTGTTCTGCAGAACAGGGACACTAAATGACAAGATTAATTTCCGTAATCAAGCAGCTTAATTTGGACATTTTTTTCCTTCTCTGTTGCTGATTTAAATTGAGGCAAATTTCGCTGTGGGGAGATTCTGTCCTGGCCTAGTAAAGCTTACTTGCTGGGCCCAGAAGACGAGAGACAAGGTGACTGTGGTTAGAGAGGAGATTAGGGGAAGTGAGAGGGAGGAGAAGGGTAACACGTGAAGTGAAATGTAAACAAATGCTGAAAAGTCACTGGGAGTTTTCTAGGGCCTCTTATTGGAAGTAGAATGAAGCAGTTCATGCAGTTATCTACGTGGTAACCACTCACCTACCCCAAATGTTTCTGTCAGGGAATTAGAGCACAGCAGTCATGTATATTCATTACAGCCGTAGCATGTTCGGGTAGAAGAACACCATAGAAATCTTCTAATCCACCTGCCTCTTTTCATAAAACAGTCCCAGAAATGTTAAGGAACTTGTGCCCTGTTCATTAATATCAAGCAAAATTTCAGGACAGAAAGTCAAGAAGCTTAAGCAATCTCATGGGATTTACAGGAAAATAACAGTAACATGGTGGTAGACCTTAAGTTTGTGTAAAGTATTATAATTTACAAGGCACTTTCTGTATATTTAAGTGGCAGACTATATTGTTCAAATTAGATTTTGAACTGAATATTTTTAGATCTTTAATAGCATAAATGATAATAACCTTAATGCTTATTGTTTCTTAGAAAAACAAACACCTTACAATGGGGATTCAAGCATCTTACTTTGTCTTGTGCTGTCGTTAGCATTGAAAGGTATTACTTTCATGGAAAAAAACCCACAAATCTTGTAGTTTGAGATAACAATTTGGAATTTTGACCTTCAGGTTCTTCTAGAGTCTAATCTTGTTTATGTTATGAGGTTATTTTATACCAATCTATGACTCCTGGTTCCTAGTGGGAAATGTGGTGAGGTGGGTGAATGTGTGGGCAAGAAGCTAAATAGCTGTTGGGTTTAACATTGGCATTGTCTTTGATCTTCCATGAGTCACTGAGCCTTTCTGTGGTTTAGTTTCTTAATTGTGAAACAGGGCTGACAATACTGATTTGCCTCACAGAAAAATAACTAATAAATGATTGCAAAGCTCTTCTCAAACATAAAATATTAAATAAATACTAAAAGATGACATAAATTAACTCCTAAATAAAATGTATATAGGGAAAATTAAATCAATGCTAGACCAGACTAAAATTAATAGCCAAGCAGCAAGGATGTGTGTGTGTTTGGGATAAGAGAGGGGACAACTTAATGCCCAATAAATCATGGACTCTAGGTTAGCACAGGGAAGTACACATGGATTGAGACACCGTTGTGGACATTAGCCCTAGCCCTCATGACCAGGTTTTTTTTTTGTTTTTTTTTTTTAAAAGATTTTATTTTTTCCTTTTTCTCCCCAAAGCCCCCCAGTACATAGTTGTATATTTCTCGTTGTGGGTTCTTCTAGTTGTGGTATGTGGGACGCTGCCTCAGCGTGGTCTGACGAGCAGTGCCATGTCCGCGCCCAGGATTCGAACCAACGAAACACTGGGATGCCTGCAGCGGAGCGCGCGAACTTAACCACTCAGCCACGGGGCCAGCCCCCCTCATGACCAGGTTTTTAAAGAAATGTGGTTGAGTCAAGTTGTTCGTTTATTTGAAAAATATTTATTGAATACCTATTATAGGCAAAGCATTATTGCTTTAAGGCACTCTTCCAAATCTCATGGAGTTTAGAATTTATTGGAGGAGATAAGACATAACCAAAAGTATATAATGTAAATTTCTATGAGAAACGCTGCAGGAGCTGTAAAATTAAGTGTTATATATGAATGCAGAGGGAAGTTTTAATTAGTATGATCAGAGAAAGCACTCTGAAGGAAATGGTGTTTGAATTCCATAGATCTCTATGGGTAAGGACAAGGCCAGAGAAGAGGGCAGTCTAGAGAAGGACCAGCCTGGTCAAATAGGAAAGTGTAATGATTTTCAAGAATGAGGAGTTCAGATGTCTTACTTTTGGATTTGAGTTGAAGAGTTGAAGAGAAAGAACTAAAAAATAAGTAGGGGAAGATTGTGGAGAACCCTAAATGATTGTGGAAAGCCTAAAAGGCATAAGATTATATGAAAGTAAAACTTTTAGGAATAACAATCTAAAATACTAGCAAAGCGCTAGTCTTCCTGGGATGTGAGAAGAGCAGAGAGTGAAAATCAGTTTAACAAAATATAAGCAATGTATAGAATAGGGTGGACAAAACAAGCCGTAGAAGATTAAAGCACAACTTAAAAGATTTTTAATCTAAATGTAGTATCTCACTAACAAAAGAATCTGTAGACACCACAAGACACAATGAGATCAGAAAGAAGAGGCAAAAGTTTGACAGGTTCATACTTGACCACCTAGGAATGCATATTCCAGTGAAAAGATCTTATTTAGCAGATTCAGAGAAGGGTGAAAATGGGTAAATAATGGATAAAGCGCCTAGTGAAGTGACAATTCATATTGAACACAATATAATTCCATGTACTGTACTTCACATAGAAGCAAAGGGGCATCAAATCACTGTTTTGGACAAACATAACTGGAGGTTCACAGGCAGAAAGGCAAATGTCCATCTGGGTTGACTTTCTCCATCAGTTTAGATTTGACTGTGGGTAATCCTGTGTGAATTGTTGTCCTCGTATGACTGTGTCTTCATTTCTGGCACCTGGCTGGCCCTACTTTCTTCACCTCTCACCACAGGCTTTAGGGTGCTTTGTTTTGTGCTCAAATATAAAATAAAAGCAGTGTTTTGAAAGTATTTTTGTACCTGTTCACAAGCCCGAAATTTTATTTTAGTTTTCACTTTTAGTAGTTTGGTTTAAAAAATCTTTCGGTTTGGTTTACATGGAAAACTTTTTTTTTAACATCATAGTAAATCGATGAAAAAAATCTAATTCTAGGGAATAAATACTGGGGACTAGCCAACAGGGAGGGAAACAGGAGTTTTGGAACAGGGTTTCTAATCCCAACTCTGTTAGTTGCTAGTTGTCTGGACTAGGCAAGTCGCTTGATCTCAGTCATCTTCAACAAGACTGTGAAAATTAGAGCTAGTATATGCACAGAGCCCAGCCCAGTTCCTGGCACATGACATGCACTTTATTTTCTTCTGAAATTAAGTATAACTATTTTTCTTATTACAAAGGTGATACATGCACGTTGGAAAAAATTAGAAGAGAAGGGAAAATTAAAGCAGACATTATCTCACCAGATAGTAGTACTATAAACATCTCTTAATATGTTATGTAAAATAAAAATGAGGTCATACTATGCATATTGTTTTTCATCCAGCTTTTTCTATTTATCAGTGTACAGTGATCATTCCTTCTGGTCAAAAACATCCTTCTACATTATTTCTAATGATTGCACAGAATTCTGCAATTTAACCGATTCCCTGTTGATCAGCATTTTACATTATTTTCAAGATGAGGGATTTCACAAATAATATAATGATGGACATCCTTGCAGATAAATCTTTTTGTCTGTTCTTGGTTATTTCTTTAGTTAATTTGTAGAACTAGATTTACTTGGTCTAATAGCATTAATGTTTTGTGGCTTCAGATATATTATCAAATTGATCTCCAGAAATTTTAAACTAATGTATGTGCTTATGTATATGTGTATGTGTGAGAGTATCCATTGCTCTGACCTTTGCAATGAAGAAAAAACTTGGCATTTTTAAGAAGGTAAAATGTTATTGTTTAAATTTCTGTTTAGTTAATTTCTTAGTGACATTGAACTTTTAGTGTATACTTATTAGCCACTTGATTTTTGTTTTGCTTTTTTGAATTATCTGTTATTCTGGTAGGTACTTTCAAATGGCAGCTTCCCCCGCCCCCGTCCCCGTCCCTGTGTCTGTCTTCATGATTTTACTTAATAAAGTATTATTCTTTGTGTAGATGTTTGTTACTTTGGTTAGATTTCAAGCTCCTTCAGGGCAGCATGATACCTTATTCTTTTTCTGTCCTGAGCACCCAGCGTAAGAAGGATGCAGTTAGCATCTCATGGGTGTGTGAATAGATGGATCCCAAGCGCATGGAAGGAAGGTGGCACTATAAGAAACAGTCGAGGTGAGCGCTCCCTGTCTGTTCACCCAGACAGTACAGTAGGCTAGGCCATACAAGAGCAGAGCTCAGAGCTGTTCCCAGGGACCAGACTAAAAGGCTTAGGCCAACTCAAGGTAGATGACATGTAAGATAGTGAGTAAAGAGGCCAGGAATTCTTTTAATTAGCTGAGTGCTCAGTACAGTTTCAGGTGGAGGAAACTTCATTCAAATGAGGGAAAGCTCAGTGACAGTGCTGCATTTCTTTTGTTTTGTCAAGATTTTTCCCATCTGACACCTTGGAATTGTGATATCTGATTTCCTCATTGATCACCTCACCCGGAAGAAACTCTTTGGAATAGAAAGGGTCCTTGCTGTATTTATTATTGAAAAGGTTATTTTCATTTGGTCAGTACCATTTGTTTTCATATTGGATGGTGGAGCCATTTCTACAGGACTGACTGGGATGTTGTCACAAGGTTCTCTGTCCCCTCAGTCATTTGAGATGTTGGACCTGGTGGTATAGCATAACCTGGTCATAGTCACTCGCCTTCTTTCTCTCTCTCTTGGGAAGTCTTATCTTTTGAGCTCCCCATATTTATAGAGAAAGATATAGAAATGAAAAGAAGGAAGGACATTGACATTAGATAATTAATCGTTTATAGATTCTTACAGAGTTTTGATATATGGGTCACAGATTGTGATTTGAATATGTCGTGGCAGAGTATTTTATACAGTCTATGTATGTTAGAAATATTTGCATAAGATATTCCACGTAATGTGCTTAATGAACATTTACTATGCTTATTATATAGAACCTAATTACAAATCTGTATTTACTATCAATAAATATATGTTGATATGGCAGATTTTGGTTTATTACAAATTATATACAAATTGTATATCTGCTGATTGTTGTTTTAGTAGGGACAGATAGTTTTGTCAATCTCCGATTTATTAGGCATTCAACCAGAGACAAAAGAAAAAAGAAGATAAGTCCCTTGAGGAATGTATTCTTAATTTGTATAAACTGTTAACATTTGCTAAGCTACTAGAATATTCTCTTTGAGGTAGTTAACATATATAGACCTTGCATCTTACATCATCTGCTTACATATTACATCAGAATATGACATGACATTTAAAATATGTCTATGCAGTAGAAAGTGAATTTTTGACGTTTAGTTGGTTTATTGGATCATTGTAGATTTTCAAGCCTTATGACCTATGTTCATGGTAAATGTTTTTTGAACCTGTGACATCCAATGTGGTCATCCTTAGAAGCAAAATTGATCAAGTAATAATATTTTTGTCATTTTAAGAATATGCTGCCCAGGACACCATGTTGGTTTCATCTTGTAATTTCTGTGCTTGTGAGACCAGAGATGTTAATCCCATATGGAAGCCCCATGGGTGGGCATAGAGTGAAAGTTTAGTCAATTAATGGAGATTTCAAGTAGTGGTTAACAACTAAATTTAAGTAAATTTGTACATGAAGAAAAATAAGGAGAAATATTAATAACTTTGAAGCAACTTTAGCTAAGTGATAAAGATGGTCAGGAGGTTGGATAATATCAGTCAAAATAAAGTTAAGAAATACCATTGATGAAAGTGGGGCTAGGAGAGGAAAATGAATATGATTGTGCTCTACAGCTGAGTGAACATTGTAAATAATCCATTGTACCTAACGGGACTTTGATGGGAGAAGCCAAGTAGAGGTTAAAAAAAACTAGCAAAGGCAGCAGAAAGTGGAGTAGGTCTTCAAGGTCAAAATTGAGCCCAGCTGTAGGTAAGTCATTTGGTCCTAAAGTTGTTGCAATAGGGAACATTCTTAAGGAAACATGTCTTGGAACCCCGACTGGGTGAAGCATTGGATGCTGAATCAAGGAGCGAAATAGCATGCATTGGTTGGGTTAGAGGGAGGAGCTTTGTATTCCTGTTTCCAGAGCTCTTTATGTTTGGTGCTGATCTCTTATCAACATTGAATGGATGGTTTGTATTGTTCAGTAGGGTCCCCTGGGAGAAATAGAGTATTCTGGAGCTATGACATCTTCCAGGCAGGCAGCAGGTTTTCAGGTCTGGCAGATTTTCATACGAGGATCCTAAGTTCCCTCCTTATCCCTGCTTAGCACATTCTCCTGATGCATTCTCTGCCCCCCTCTAACCATGGGAGTCATCTTTAACTTGCCTTCACCCCCTACCATCTTTTGACAGTCAATTTTTCACAGAAACAATCTGTGAAGCTCCTGACCACCTCCCCTCCTTCTTCCCTTCTCCTTCCTTTCCTCCCTCCCTCCTGCTGATTTGTTATTATGTACTGCAGCTGCCCGGGGAGGATTTTAAATAGACCCATAATGGCACAGCAGCGCCTCTTGGAAGTTTAAATATAACCTTCTTGTTAATCCTGTCTGTGGAGGCAGCAGGAACAGCACCTGGAGAGGAAGGCAATGGGCAAGAGATGCCCTGGGGTTCTACCCTGAGATCATGGTTTAGCAATCTCTCAGGTGTCCTGTGATCTGAAAGCATTTGGGCTCAGCCTCTCAGTGGCTATGCCTTAGCCTAAGTGGATTTGGTGCTGGATTGACAGTCCCTAGAAATGTAAGCACAGTGTAATACCAGAGCAAGAGAGACACGGTGAATGACAGTGAGAGCCTGAAATTCCTCTTCACCCTCTGCCAGCCTGTCACTAACCTTCCACCACCCACAGAGGCAGAATGTGTTTGGCCTTATTTAGCCTTTGGCCCTGTGAGGGGACCTGGAGTGGGAAGGGCTAATTAGTGTCAACTATGTGAGTGGACATCATTCTTAAGGAACAGGTGTCTAGATAGTGTTTCCAAGGCACAGTATAAAGGCCTCAGACAGCTTCCAGGGGATGTGATGGGTGGCTGCTCTGACCCAGGGCAATGAAATTGTTCATGAAGAGAAGAAAGGCTACAGATTCTGGCCCCAGTTCCAAAACCTGTCAGTATTTTCTTGGATTTAACAAATGTCAAACCCTAAGATTAATTCAGTCATTCAATGGATATTTATTGAGTACCAGTGATTATGGGAAATGTTCTGAGATCAATGGAAGAAAGGCCACAGGGAAATGGAAGTACCTTATTAAGTTCAAGGAAGACCTTAATGTTGGAAGGATAAACCATTCAGAACAGAGATTTTCCGGAGGAAATGCCCTAATATCCATCTGGTTCAGTTTTTTTTCCTGTGGAAATGTTGTAGGATCTACTGCTTATCCAAGGATAGGAATAAAAGAGGTAAGACATTTAGTGAAAGGGAATTTAAATTCCATAGAGTGTGAAGAACTATGCTAAACTCTTAGTTTTGGTAGAAGATTTAAGGTAGTATTTCTTATCCTAAGGCAGTTTACAGTATAAGAGGCGAGGCTGAACAGATAATAATAAGCACATCAAACCTTTTTATAGTATATATTGGAGTGTGCTGTAAGTTCACATACATAGTTCTATTTTATACTTATACTACCCTGTGAGGTGAACATTGTTATCCTCAGTTTATAGAAGAAAAAACTAATACAAACAGCTTAGATAGTTTTCCCAAGGTCAACCAAATAGTAACTTATAGGAGGAAGACATCTATCTCCAAGTAAGATTTCATGTTATTCGTTTTTGTATCCCTAGGGGCTGGTCTGATGCATGCCATATTGCAAAATTGATACTTTTTAACTGAATGAATGAATGAGACCATTTATTCTTTTTCATAACACTGCAATCATATATTCATTTTACAATAAACACACAAAAAGCATTTTAAACATTTTAGTAAAGAGGTTACTGAGGAAGGAGGATGAGTCAGGAATAATATGTGTTATTAAGCAGACATAGCAGGTTATAGTCGACATGTGTGTGCCATTAAGGAAAATTCCATGTCACAGTAGACATACTGGTAATTAGATATCTCAGGTCATAGTAGTGACATCTGGGGAATTAGGGAGACACCCCTGGTCAAGGTTGGGTGTAGCTGCTTGCAGCATCAGTATTTTCAGGGATCTTGTTAGAAATGCAGAATCTTGGGCTCTACTCCAGACCTGAATCACAGCTGTGACTTAAAAGATGGGCTGCATGTGATGGAGTGGGTAAGGGGGCTTTTGACAAACTGGAATCTGAAAGTTATTGGAGGTAAGAGATATAATGGTGGTAAGGAATTAAGCATTGCTAGAATTTCACTGTAATAAAACGGCGGAAAGTAAGCGAGGACAGAAAGGATCACAGGCGGGCATCTATCTAGTTTGTGTCTTCGTGAGGGAGAACAGCTGAACCATTCAAGTTGGACAGCATTGTTTTATAAGCTTTCTAAGAATAAAGATCACACAAAGTCATTTTTTTTAGAGTCTTATACCCATTAAATAAGGACATTATCTCATGAAACTCTTGTTTATTTAATAGCTTTTAATCCTAAAGGAAAGTGGAGACCAATTGGTTGTTAACTTTGTACAAAATATATAGTTTGCTATCCACTTGCATGAAGCTGGACTTATTTGAAAATGGCTAGGTAGGTTCTACCCGTATTCTGAGAATCATCAGAGATTTTTCAGAATTATTAACACAATTATGTATAATGTGAGTGAAGCTGAATAAACCAATCCTTGCCCAAATGGAAAGTAGTTTATCTACTTTCCACTGTCATTTTAGTAAAGGTGCAATTGATAAATATTTTTAATCATCTGTTTCTAGCTGTGAGTGAGAAATGCAAAAGCTAGATGCTTTATCCTCCTTTAAGGAGCTTGCTGTCTAAATAGAGAGGGTGGAAGCATCATATTCCTTGTCATGATAAAATCTTTGAGGTGAGAATGAACAAGGTAGGTATAACAGGAAATATAATTAGGAAAACTAGGGTCTTGTACCAGTTTTGCCACTAAATTCTTGTTCTTGGAAAACACCTTAATCTCTTCAGGTCTCAATTCCTCATATGTTAAAATGGGAAATCTGGACTGGGTGGACTTTAAGGTCTTTCCTGTTCATTCCTCCAAACCTACAGGAAAATGGAAAATCAAGTGGGGGAAGTGATGGATGGGGAAGGTTTGACTGACCAGATGGAAGAGACTAGACTGCTGCAGGAAGCCTGTTTATCTCACAAAGATGTTTTAAATAAGTTGATCTTTTTTTTTTTTTGCTTTATAAGGTGACAATATTTGCATTACTAATTGCCTGCTGTCAAGGTTCATGGACATTTCAATTTCAAATGGTCCTAAAAGCTTTTCTGAATTGGGGGAGGGCTTGTCTGGTCACTTGCAAGCCCAGCTGCAGTTGTTCCATGCTTGTGCCCTGTAGTCACAATTATGCTCCCCTTTGGCCCTCTTTGCTCCACTCACAAAGTGAAGTTAAAGAGAAAGATAGCCAAGCAGTCTGACTGATTGCCTAGGCTGAGCTTCATGGAAAGGGGGAGGGCCTCAAAGTTTGCAGGTCTAGTCCTTAGCTTTTTCAGTCTGTAGTTGGTCAAGTTTTCAGGTGAGGACATATTTTACAATGTTTAAAGCATATATTGTTCCCCAAGAATCTTCTATATTTCTACTCATCTTTTTTTGGCAATATCAGAAATAGATGTTCCATTAATAGCTAACATTTGTTGAACTCTTACTCCTTGCCATGCACTATAAAGCACTTTATATGCATTATCTCATTGAATTCTTACAACAGCCTGATGAATTATGTATTGTTATTATGTCCATTTTGCAGGTAAGAAAACTGAGGTTCAGAGAGTTTATGCCAGGTGGCATAGTGAAAGTGCAAATCAAGGTCAAATCCACTTCTGAGTGTAAAACCTTGTTCTTTTTGGCCACTACCTCAACCTGATTTCTTTCTCTGGAAAAGATCTAACCCATATATTAATGATGATAACCACCTTCTTTTGTCTGCCTTACACTCTTAAATTTAGATTTCCTGATATAAGTTTTTCTTTCCTTGTTACATCACTGACTCAACTTATTGTCCACTAAATGTTCCTAGATTGGCTCCGCTTCTCTGTACTAAGCAGCACTTGTCCCTGTTAACTTCACTCTCTTCATTCTGATCATGTCACGATTATGTACTAAGTCATTCCAAATTCTGGTGGGTGAGCAGAGCTGAATTCTGATTGCTCCTTTAAGTCCTGAAGCATCAGAGTGGCCTAAGGAATCCTAGGGCTCTGTGTTCTTACCCAGCCATCCCAGGAGCTGGCTCTAGGCATGGGCAGCTCCTTTCCTGGCCAGGCTAGCTGGCAGTAGAGAAATAGAGCACATACCTGCAGTGCAGTCTGGCTTCTGTGCCCAGGAAGACGAGGTGGCTTAGTGTCCATCTGGACTCAGTGATCACCTCCTGGGAGGACAAGACCTGAATTAGATTGTCATGGCTGAACAGAAAAGGGCATTTGTGTATTCTGAGGCTTGGTGCATAAAGAAGCGCTTGCCAGCATTTTGCTGAGTTATATCTTCCCACTCCGTGGCTAACGTTATTTATTTTTAGCCTCATTTCTTCTGATTACTCAATTGTCTTGAACAACTTCGTGAGAAAAATGATATCCCTGTCAGACAATTGTAGAGGAATTTCTTACTGGAGCTATACTGATGTAAAAATATTTTATTTTCCTGGATGTCACTGAATCTTTGTGACCTCTTGGGTTTGGGAGGGGAAGGTGTCACAATAATGGAATTACTGAGGGATGGTAGTTTGTTCTGGTGATAGCTCATCCTAGTTGAGTGTTTAATTTAGTAGAGAGGTACCTTTGCAGATGCAATGAAGTGGACTTGCTGCTATGGAAGTGGCTACTGGCCTGTTGCCATAGAAACAGAGGTGGTCCTTACTCAGGACCATATAAGTACATAAATTACATTCTTTTTCTTTGCTTTGAATTTTTCCATTTTCATTAAGGAGTTGAAGACATATATTTCAAAGGACTTAAAAACCTGCCCCCCTCCATCCCTTAGCCCCTAAAATGTCTGTTGGTGAAGGAGAACTTATTGATTGTGCTCAGATGCTGAGACAGAGTTTGAAGAGCCCCACTGAAACACACCATTCAAATAAGGGGCCAAACCATGGAGAAAGCCAAGGCCAGAAAGGACTGATCCAATTCGTGGTTGTCAGTGAGGAGAAGTGCTAAGGCTAGGATACTGGAGCCCTTTGGAAATTGGCAAAGAGAGGATAAGAAAACTTAGGCCAAAGAAGACTGTGAGAAAAACAGAACCACATTTGGCAAGGTCCTTAGTACTCAGTTCATTCTGTTTGGAAAAGAGGGAGGATGCTGAACAAATTTTTGTTTGGAGGACAGGTGTCCTGAAATTTTCTTGAGGACTAAAGATTTGTGAGTTTTATAACTTTATCTAGAATATTCAGATCCACTTTGGGATTAGTTTGAATTATAAGTATCACAAGTGAAGTTAGGAACATTACGTGTAGCACTGATTTTCCCAGGCCTCACCACTTTATGCATAATAGCACTAACAGTCTGAATTGCACTGATACTTGCTTCCTCCTACTCATTTAAGACCTTGATCCCCCGTAAAGTAATCATCCATTGGTGTGGTTGGGGGAGTTCTCAGGACAGTATGTCATAGATTCACAAACAGTTCTGGTGCCATATTTGCTGGGAATGGCTCCCATTTTCTGTAGGTTTCCTGGTTTTTCCTTGGTACCAGTGCTGTTTTCCCTTGTTTTTTTTGCATGGCTGCTGCTTCCGTTGAGTTCCATGGCATCTGCCTTGCACTATGGCCTCTTTCAGACCCAGCTATCTTCTCGCATTGAGACCACAATCTACCTGTGGATATTATAGTTTCCCACTAGGCACCTGCCTCAAGTGCACTGGAGCCTCCATGGTGCTAGAGCTTCAGCATGGTCTGTGGTGAAATATCAGGGGGAAAGATTCTTATCCCCTGTGATGTTATATACCGTTCCCAAACCTGGATGCTCATGACATAATTTCTTCTAAAGATTTTAATGAAACAGCTTTTCAGTTTTCACTTACATCTCCTCCTTCCTCATTTCCTGAGGACCCACAGGTCAGGCTGGGGAGAGCTTTAAGTGATAGCCGTCATGGTGGCTTCTAAACAGCTCCTCCCATCCTGTGACTATAGCTTTGTTAATGAATTGAACTTAGTTGATTCCTTCTTTCCTCAAGGTAAGTTCTCCCCCAGGCTGCTCCTTCATTTCTCATCAAAATAGACTTTGGAAACCCCTCCAGTTTCCAAGACATGCCCAAACATTGAAAACACCAGTGCTGGCTCACTCTGGGAAGTGACTTTCATGGGTCCTAGGCCAATGGCTGCCCTTTAGGAAATGAGAAACTCTGCCTTCAGTTGTGGTAGGCAGCTGAGGCTCCTTAAAAAGAGCCACAGACATGGAGTTGGATCACATATTCTAGTCCCAATTCTGACACCTGTCAGCTCTGTAGCCTCAGCCAAGTTTCTTTGTATCTCTGAGCTTGTTTCCTCATCCCTACATTTGAGTTAAGAATTCCTACCACACAAGGCTATTGAGAAAATGAAAAAGTTAATAGTGGTATTCTTATGATTAAACTCAGAAAATTGTAGGAAAATTATAGGCATCCTAGTAAGAAATAGAGTGCAACATACTGTCTATGGTACAGTCTTGTCATTCTTTTTGTCCTTAAAAATTCTGTGAATCTTTCACAAGAGATGGAATGTTAACTCTGTTATCATGAACAGATTCCATTTAAGTCCCTTCATTCTCTGCACTATTTTTTTTTTTTTTTCTGTAGCTATTATATGGTGATCCATGCTGAAATAAGTAAGGACTACCCAGAGAGTTCCCCTGAGCCACTTTCCTCTTTCTCTGATGTGGGGCCCGGGCTCTAACCCCTGTGTCCTTTTGGGCCTGGTGTTCTGTCTCTGGGGCAGAGCTCCAGCCTTGTCACTCTTGCTCCAACACCAGCCCCTGGCCTTGCTCTGCCTTTTACTCCTGGCCCCACTCTCTGGGTTTTTATTTCGACCTCGGTCTTGTCCAAACCAAATTCCTCACTTTAGGTCCTGCTTTTAGCACTAGCTTAGGTCCTAATAATCATCCTAATTTTGCTTTAACGGCTTCAACAACAGGAGTAAACATCTTCTCTAGGTCCGAGGTTCCTACAACATATTTTATTAAATTGCTGTCCATTGGTACTGCCCACTACACCACCACCATACCATGCCTCCCGCCTGCCCCCCAAAAATAGAAAATAAATGATTCTCCACAGAGAGTTCACGGGAGATGACTACTATAAAATGCGGTCACCCCAGAAGTTATAGAAAATGTAATGAGAGACCTCGGTGGGCCTGTTGGTGCTGTCTTTAACTGAACATATCTATTTGGATCTCTCAAAAGAGAAAATAAAAGCATTTTCATCTGAGTCAGATGGACTCATGATTAGGGAACAGTATAAAAAAATTAAGGTCTTTTTTTCTTTTTAAATGAATCTGTGGTATTCAAGGAAAGCAGAGATAATGAGCTCAGAGAGAGATAGATGATTCAGATCAGAAGGGCTTGTGGAGGAGTGGGACACGGAGGCCTGAGGAGACAGGAGGACACAGGAGGGGCACAGATTGTCTCAGAAAGATGGGAGTGCTGCTAAGGAGGTGAGTCCCTGCAGGGATACTGAACGAGGGACTGAAGACCCTTAGGCTGCAGGTTAGAGAGATTTACTGCAGAGGGACTGTATTTGTGTTGGACAGGCAGGCAGAGGCCAGGAGAGCTGAGGATAGATTCACACTTTGCATCCCCCAGTTCCATGGGAGTTCAGAAGTTGAAAGCTGGGCAGACATCTTGAAGAAAGAGCTGACCCCAGCTGATACCTCAAGTGTTGGGTTTAGTACCAGATAACTCTGTACAGAGAGTGATGATGGTGTGTTCATGCTTTAAACTCATGCCAGGCTAGCTAACATGAAACTCTGCTTCTGATTTGCTGCATCTCAATGGTTGTGTATGTTCTGACATCCCTCCATGTTTTAGTAAAAACTAGTTGTGCACATAAACACGTTGCATCAGATGCTCTATGACCTGGAGAGAGAAGGAATACTGCTGGAGAAGTGAAAGACTGCTTCTTGCACTTACAGCCTCCCCAACCACCACTGTGACCTCCCTGCCCCAATTTTATTTCTGGCTGATGGTAATAGCAAGGTAGTTTCAATTGATACCAGTAGTGATGGGGACTACTGAAAGACATCCTATTTAAACAGATTTTTTAAAAGGAATAGCAGTTAACATTTATTGATCACTTACTTGTACTCATTGCTTTGCCAAATTCTAATGCATAGCCCTGAATCATTTAATCCTTCCAACAATACTAGTACAAGGGCACCAATATTATCACCAATTTGCAATTGAGGAAACTCAGGCTAGTAGTGATCAATTTCTTGGAATATTCAGAGCCACTAACAAGCTGATTTTGCACTGACACTCAGGTCTGACACCAAGGTATTTCCCACCAAAATATTCTTCTTCATTTTAAGATCTCTTGAGGTTTGAGAAGGACTGGCCCAGGGGATACAAGGAAGCAGGGCATCCTCAGTTGCAGCACCCTTTAGCCTTACCCAACTACTTTAAGTTTCAGTTATCTTCTGAAACTTTTCTGCTGGACTATGGAAGGCGCACACACTTAGTTTAATAGTAACATCCTTTTGCAGTTATTGCCACTTAAGATCTCGATTGGTGGCAGGATACCATTATTGCACTGTTGTCAGTGGTTTATTATTCTGCTACCTTGGCATGGGTCCTACAGAGGCTGTTGTTGAGTATAAGTGTTTATAACCTCCGGCATGCAAAGCTATGGATAAAACACTATTTGACTGTTTTAAAAAACATTCGCTCTTATTTAATGAGGTTTTTAAGTGTGTATAGGAAAAAAAATCAAGACTCTTTAAGAAGTCTTTGGCAAGAAGCTCCAGAAGTTCATCTGGTGCTGACTTGAAATGTGGAGATGAGCCATTAATCGGCTGGTCAGCATGTTAAGTTAGTTCGACATTTGCAGGAGGTTTATTGCTCTATCACCAGTTTTGTCTTCCACTTTATTCGAGGTAGCAAGTACAGAAGCCTGATAGTCAGGGCCAAGGACGGCTTTCCTTGGAGAAAAGGGAAATAGTCTCTCCTGGCAGTGAAACAGTTCCAGTAGAGTCCTGAGTTCAAAAGGAGATGTTTGGGATGAAACTATTAATACTTTCCCTCAGATAACCAACCTCTCTGGCTGGGAGCAGGGGAAGCATCAATACAGAGAGATTAAAGGCTCCTCAAGGAAGGGAAACCAAAGTTTATATAAGAGGCACATGAAATAGTGCTCCCAAAAGGGAACCAGGTAATTTCTGTGTCTAAGTAACTGGAGTATTTTCTGGAAGTCATTCAATTTATCCATCCCCTGGTAACCTCATTTTTAAAATGAAAGTATTGGGGTAGATGACCTCCAAGTTTCCCTTATGTGCAAAAATTCTGTGGTTCTAGTAAATTCTTGGCAAGAGTTGAGTATATTGATAAAGTCTCTATATGTAGATTTTTAAATTGTATCTTTCTATAATTAGTATATAGTGATTATAATCAGTGGAAATGAGAGAAATGTTATTATTTTAATAGTCATATTTGCTGAAAATAATTATATTTGCAGTTAACATTCTGTTGAACACTATAGTGGCCTCTAATGTTCCAAGAGTCCAGTTCTGCCCCCTAAACTCAGCATCTTTTCTTAGGAACAAGGTGGAAACTTCATCACATGCCATCTCCCTTCCTCTGATGTACTCTGGCTTTGGGAGGAATATTATCTTTCCGCTTCTCCCACCTGAGCCCCTCTCCAGCTGCCATAGTAATGACCCAGATGGAACCTGATATTTTCTCCTCTCTCCTTTTCCTTTGGCTCTGAGATGACAGGATCTTAGTCCTGAAGGGACTTTAGATCCAGAGGGTCTCCATGGGCTTATGGCTCAGGCCTGAGGAAGACTCTTTCTGGTGTGTATGAGATAAGTTGGTATTTACAGGCTGGCCTGAGATTAAAATCACCACTTATTACACTGGATCAGTGGGAGAATGCTTTGGATTTCTAAGTGATAACTTAAGAATTAATCTTTGGAACATGATACATTTGTAGATTGGGGACTGACCAACCTAGTTAGTGAGCTAAAGAAGGTAAGATGTGTATTCTAAGAAATGTGGGTTCCGTATTTATGCCTTCCCCTTTTTTCTTCCATATCTGAAGTGAACAGAGGAGGTTTGGTACCTTATTTACAAATGATTGCTTCCACTAGCCTAAACTGTATCTTCAAAGGTGTTGCTGAGTCTGTTACGTGTGTTGAAGTTAGTAGTCTTAGTTATAGGCCTTAGGAGAATAACAGGATGTATGAAATCCTTAGATAATTTGCAAACATTATGAAAGCTCGTATTTCTTGCTTTTCTTTCCCTCATGAGATCGTTTTCTAGCCAAATTGGCTATTATTTGAGTTTCATTTCACTGGTACTGCCCACCCTTTGGCAGAGGTGCTAATAAGCTATAACATTGCACAGTGGGAGGGGGCTGGAGGAGAAGCAATGGCTCTGTTAAGTTAGCCTTTGAGGAAAGAACGTCTGAAATAAAGCAGGTGTTTCTGGCAGGTAGATGCACAGCCCTGGAATTTGCAGATTTCTATTAGGGCGTTTCCTAGCAGCAAAGATCCATCTTACCTGTCACCGCCCTTTCCTCTAGATTGTATAAAATAGAATCTTCACCTTTTCTGATGATGCATGTGAGATAAGCAATGAATGGCTGAAGAGGTCAGGAATGCAACTGAAGTTCATCTTCTTTCATATAGGAATTCTCATAAACTTAAGAAAGTTTTTAAAATGATAGTCAGTGGACACTTTTCCAGGCCTAGCTTAGGCCTGACCCTGTGTTTCATCCAGTCAGTCACTTGTTATGCCTGTTTTTATAAGTCTTAAGAAAAGAAAAAGACCACCTCTTAGTTGACTCGGAATTTTGGGAGGTGGAGGATGAACATAGAGCAGCAGGGAAGAGCTGTCTATCAAAGGTTCCTTGGAGGAAGTGGATCACTGTAACATTTTCTGTTCTCCTTTGAAGTCTGCGTTTGTTGTCTCTTTTGTGGAGAGTCTCAGACTGGGAAGACTAAGCGCTTTTGAATAGACCCTTCTCCCACCCCCTCTGCAGCCCCTGCTGCTCTCCGTGGCTGTCCCCACCTGCTGCACAGCTGTATTCACAAAGAAAGGGAATGGACGACAGGCACAACAGCAAAACAAGCTGTGTCAGTTTCCCTTTCTTCCCCTTGGAGTTGGTAAAAGCTATTTCTAAGCTTACATGGTTCACCTGGGTTTATATTCAACCAGGGCTTTTTCCTTTCTTGTTTTTTCAACCCCGATACTTGTGGACAAAATCTGGTCCATTCCGGATTAACTATCCCTTTCTTTGCCTCTAGCCTCAGGAGACTAATAACCACAGGCCAATTGCAGGCCTGCTTTCCTAAGTGTGTAAGTGTGTCCACCAGGACTAGGGACTACCCTGGTTGACATTGTATGTAATTAAAAGGGAGTGCAGTTCTTGAAAAGCAAGTTCAGCTCTGTGGTGCTCTTTGGGAGACCAGTACATGAAATAGGACGGGATGAGATTAGCATGTTTAAGGCATCAGTGGTACATATGTAATCCCAACAGAATTGAATGCAGTTGGGAATATGGGAACTTTAGTTCAGTTGTATATTAATATGGTTATTGGGTGGACTTTTCTTGACATTTGAATCAGATGAAGCCAAGAATTAATTTGGCTTTAGACTTAGTTTCTTCCTCTAGCCTTGGAATCCTGGCTGAATAGCTATGGGTGATTATAGCAGCAGGAGAAAATGAAATTTACCTGCTTAGTTTAGTTTAGTTACTGTAACTGAAGAAAATGGACAAAGGCAAAACTCTCCTGCTCTGCAGAGGAGACCAGTCAGCAATTATGTTTTCCTGGGTGGCACAAAATTAGTGTAAGATTGGTGGATCCAAAGTATGTGATTTATGATCTAGTAATGCTGATGACTCTGTGACCTTGGGCAAGTCATTTAACAACTTTGTGCTTTAGTTTAATTTATTACAATAAATATGGGAAATTCAAATGACAACATGATGTAGCATAGTGTATTTACTCCTGGAGTCCTAGATGCACATTTTAACTCTGCTACCTAGTAGATATTTGACATTGGACTGATTAACCTTTTGAGTCTCAGTGTGCTCATCTATGACATGTGGCTAATAGTAATAATAGCTATGCCATAGGATTGATGCAAAATTAAAAGAGAATACAGATAGAGTGCTTAACACAGTGCTAGCTAATAGTACATACTTAATAAATATTATTGTTGTTGGTGCTATTATTACATCATTTGCATTAAGTAAAGATATGGCGGAGATTAGGATAGATTTTTAGAGGGGGTAGCTTTGAATGGGATTTTGATTGGCAGAAAATTGTAAGCATGTGAAATGAGTTGTATGGAAATAGGAAGGTAGGAACGTAGAAGACATGTTTGTGAATTGTGGAGGCAGACTGGTGTGTCTGGGACATAAGGCATGTAAGGGTTGGGGTGTGAGACCAGACTGGAAAGCAGTATTAGAGCAAAAATGTGAGAGATGTGATTGGCCATATGCGTAGTTCACACTTTATTCTGTTCTGTGCACGATGTGAAAGGTATAAGCTTTTTGAGGAGGGGAGTGATATGATCACACAAATACTTTATGATGATAACTCTTACTTATTATGCAGATGGGGTTAGAACAAGGACAAAGGCCAGGAGATCAGCTAGAGATTGATTTTAATAGAAAAATTGAGAAATAAATGAGGATTTAAAGAAGGTAGTGGCAGGTAGAGGAAAAAAGAGAAAGGACACATTTAGACATGTTACTATTGAATTAATGACAAAGATTCTTTTTGCATTTTCTTTTGAATTAAATTCTTAGAAGCTAAAATATATCACAAACATTTAAAAGCAAGGTCCATAATAACTTAAAAGCAACATCTAGTGAGGTGTGTCAGTTTGCTATTGTGTAATACACTATCTAAAACTTAGTGACTTAAAACAGCAACCATTTATTATTTCTCACGAGCCTAGAAGTCAACTGGACGGTTTTTCTGGTCTCAACCGGACTCATTCATGTATCTGAGGTCAGCTTTGGGTTGAGCTGGCTTCTCTGCTCATCTTGGCTTTCTGTCATGTTTGAGTGTTCACTGGCTATAAGCTGGTCTATGATGACCTCAGTTGGGACACTTGGGCTCTTTACCATGTGGTCTCTTATCCTCCATTAGGCTAGCATGGGCTTATTTTCACAGAATGGCAGGTTTCCAAGAAAGAAAGCAAAAGTATGCAAAACCTCCTGAGGCCTAAGCTTGGAATTAGCACGGTGACACTTCTGCCACATCGTATTGGCCAAAATGAGTCATTAGGCAAGTTCATTTCAAGGAGTGAAGAAATAGACTGTATCTGTTGATGGGAGGAGCTGCCAATTCACAGGGCAAAGGAGTGCGTCCAGGGAGGCCATCAATTGAAGTCACTAGTACATTCAGTTTATTGCATGGGGACAGCTCAAATTGAGCTATTGTATTCACCTGACAAATATTTATTTAGCGCTTACTATATTCTAGTCACTACACCAGGCCTTTCCTCGCTTCAGGAAGCTTCCTATTCACACCTGTATAGCTAGCTAGGACACAAAGGGATATGGTCCAACAGGAACGTTCTAGAGTTTTTCTGCTTAGAGTGGGCTTTTCTGCTTATTTAAAATAAGTTCATTTCCCTCCTTTTCTGTAATGATTTGCTTCATTACAATGAAACATATTTTATCATGGAAGGGCCCAAAGACCTTCATCAGTCTTTCCGGCTATTCGGAGACCTCAGTCAGC
Organism: Equus quagga; assembly: GCF_021613505.1. NCBI lineage: Eukaryota > Metazoa > Chordata > Mammalia > Perissodactyla > Equidae > Equus > Equus quagga. The sequence continues at coordinate 44,145,385 of NC_060267.1, forward strand.
CACCTTTGTACATATGCCCCAGATTTTTGTGCCTAGATCATAGTGTCTTTATTATCATGGTGTTTTAGCTTTTGAAATATTTCTCTGTTAACACCTATCTAACTCTGCCTATTGCTTGGAAGAAAGGGCTGCATTTACCCGTACTGCCCATCTGTGGTTTTCTAAAAATCCATTCATGTTAGTATTCCCCTTGTCTTGTGTTTTGGAGATCAATAGAATGTCTGTAACTCAATACATAGGGAATCCTGTTGCCTATCAGCAGAAAGTAAGTATTGTACATGAATCAATAACTTAGTTTTTCCTTTATCCCCTGGTGTGTGAGTCCTATTTTTTCAGTATCCTGCCCCTTTGATTATTGGAGTAGAAGGATGAGCTGACCTGGAAGAGCCCTAAGTGAATTTTCAGTGGAGGTATTGAGTAAAGTGAAGCTCTTCCTATTTTTTGGTAGCATATTATTAACTTTTTTGAACTTTATATCATTTAAATTTGACACTGTGTATATACGAATTATAGTTTTTTATATTAATAGTATTTTTAAAATTTTCCACTCAATCTTTGGAAATATTTGGTTTCTTTTGGGAACAATGGTAGCCTTGGGTCAAGTCACTGATACTTTCTAAATTAGGGAGTCTCTGGGTGTTCACACAGTATGTGCTTCTTCCTATGTAGACTGGGTGAATCCATTTTCTCCATCTCCAGAGAGTAAGGATGGACTCCTTCCATATCTCTACCTTCAGAGTTCTTGGCCTGCTGCTGAGCTATAGCTTTGACCTTTAGTAGAGCGGTAAGATGAAGCCAAGAGCGTGATGGACAATAAAAATATATGGGTGACTCGGGTCTAGAGCAAGGAGCCTCCCAGGTTTGATTCACCAAAGTGAAAGACAGCTCGAGGATGATGTATGACGTGGACTGTAAAGTAGTGAGAGTTCTTGGGGCTGGCCTGGTGCTGTAGTAGTTAAGTTTGCGGGATTTGCTTCAGCAGCCAGGGTTTGCCAGTTCGAGTCCTCAGTGTGGACCTACGTACAGCTTATCCAGCTTTGCTGTGGCAGGCATCCGACATATGAAATAGAGGAAGATGGGCACAGATGTTAGCTCAGGGCCAGTCTTCCTCAACAAAAAGAGGAGGATTGGTAGTAGATGTTAGCTCAGGGCTAGTCTTCCTCAAAAAGAAAAATAGAGTTCTTTTATCAAATCTGCGAAAAATGAACCTCATTACGTTATTGTCAGAAAGGGAGCCATATTGAATCATCACTTTTAAAACCAGAAGAACTGGGGGGCTGGCCCTGTGGCTGAGTGGTTAAGTTCGCGTGCTCCGCTGCAGGTGGCCCAGTGTTTCGTTGGTTCGAATCCTGGGCACGGACATGGCACTGCTCATTAAACCACTCTGAGGAGGCATCCCACATGCCACAACTAGAAGGACCCACAACTAAGAATATACAACTATGTACCGCGGGGCTTTGGGGAGAAAAAGGAAAAAAATTAAATCTTTAAAAAAAAAAAAACAGAAGAACTGACAGATAATCTAGAATTCTATCTGTATTTTATTGTAGCGTCAACTCAAAGACAAAAAATGATATCTTACAATCTGACACATTTATCCCTCAAGAGGAACAAACGTATAATTCTGTTCTTAACCTGAATGGCAAAGATCATCTGGATATAAAAGAGGAACATTTGCTCACAAACTGCTTGGAAATATTGACAGTCACAGAATCCTAGTCTTTGTCTGCTACCAGGAGTCAGTGAGAGTCTGTGTGTGTGTTTGTGTGTGAGTCTCTTGATCAGCTCCTTCCTTTCCTTTTCCCGGTGTCACCAACATATGCAGGAGAACTGAAAACTTTCATTTTTCTCTGTAGCCTGTTTTCTCCCCTTGACAGGCCTGCTGACTGACCTATGCTTTCGAATTATGGAAAAGGTGAAGCCTATTTCATCAACTCAAATAAATTCTGATCCTTTTTTACAGTCACCTCACTAGCTCAAAGTCCAGCACACAACTCTGTTGACATAATTGATCTACAGACACTGAAGAGCTAAGGTTTGACTCTAGTAATAACACACGTACCCTGTGATGGGGTATGTATGTGTAATTACCTCACATTTGTGTTATAGTGTCAGACAGAACTGACTCAGTTTGTTCTTATTTTACTACACACATACCATGCTAATCGAGTCTTAGAAGCAACCTTAAAGGTCATTTAATTCAAACTCTCACTCAATGCCGGAATCCCTGCCAGGTGGCCCTGAGACTCTTTCTGTTGTAACATTTCTGGTGGTAGTACTTGGATGGCCAAGAGAATCTATCCCATTGAGGTTATGAAAGATTTTTTTGATATTGAGACAAAAATCTACTGTGCCATAACTGCCATTTTGAGGGTCATATCCTATTCTCTGGAATTATTTTTAACCATTTTTTCCATGTGACTGACTCCAGGCAGTCCCTGAGTTTTCTCCTTCAGACTGTGCAGCCTAAATGTCTTCGGCTGGTACTAGAAGTCAGTCATTTTCAGATATTTAATGCTGGACATTTTATCAAGTTACCACTTATCTGTTTATTGTTGTCTTCTGTTTATTGTCAAATACAATAGAATTATCATTGCCCTTATTTGGCATGCTGTCCTTCTAATAGAGTACCTTAAGGATGCATTAGCTGCTTTGGCAGTCTGGTCTCCCAAGTTTACAGTTACCTGCGATCCAAAGTAAGCTAAGCCTTCCTCATGTTCCCTTTGTGCCATTAGTTTTAAATTTAACGCAGTTCAGTATCATTTGTTTAGGTTGATCTCATCTTTCTAGCCTGACCATATAGTTTTGAAGTTTGATCCTTCTTTCTGGTACCTCCGTTATTATTCCCATCTTCTTGTCATGTGCATATTTTGTAAATTTGTCTGAGTATTCTTCCCCAAGTTGTTGATAAAAATGCTGAATAAAACGGGATTCAGCAAGGGTCCTTTGGTTATCGATCAGAGATCTCCCTTTATTCTATTTCTCCATTTTTTACTAGAACCATTTTAATAAGGGTCTTTATTGAGTGTCCTGCTGAAATATTTGATCATATCTGTGATCAGAAAATATTCCTTCTTGAGAAAAAGTATAGGTGCATACTGTGTGTACAAAATTGCTCCCCTCATTTTTTTCTCCTTTTTTGCAGGTTTCATAAGCCCTGCCACTTACCTATACAAACATGTTTTCTATTCCTTGGCAAACTCTGCTCCAGAACACCTTCTCTGAGTGCCACCCCCTCCCCCCACCAAATGCATTTTTCTCTGCAAATAATGTCATACAACCTAGCTCTGCAAGTATTTTTTGCTCTTAGATTATTTCTCACTCTTGACTTTTGACTTTCTCCTCTATAAAATTCTCCTGCCATGTGGCTTTATAAACTCTTGCTCCCTAGTTAACAATTTTACTCTTAATAGAACTGAGTTCTTTAGATTCCCTTCCTACCTTTATACATCTATTCATTCATTCCAAGCTTTCCAGTCATTAATATTCCAAGTTCTCCTGGCATCTGCAGGATTGTTTTTGAAGGGGTTTTAGGAAACATGGTGCATCTGCTATTCCTTATGGTTGAAATGAAGCCATGCCTGGGGATGGATACAGCAACTGCTTGAAGCCCACATAAATAACATTCTGTAATATCTGGGAGGGTAAATCATGGCAAATGCTTTTCTCTGACTGAACCTTTGTGAAATACTGGCTAGACTCCAGGCATAGAGATAGAGGTTGCTTATGTAAATGAGAAGACTGGCTTTAAAAAGTAGCTCTGGGGCCAGCCCTGGTGGATTAGTGGTTAAGTTGGGCATGCTCTGCTTCAGCAGCCCAGTTTCCATTCCTGAGCATGGACCTACACCACTCATCTATCAGTGGCCATGCTGTGACAGTGGCTCACATACAAAGTAGAGGAAGATTGGCAACAGATGTTAGCTCAGGGTGAATCTTCCTCAGCAAAAAAATAAATAAATAAGAGTTGCTCTGTGATGAATGAGGATTTAGACATTAGGTAAATAAAAATTATACTTCTCACTGTGTCTGTACTTGGGCTGTACTTGGCTAACTTCACTTTTGTGTTACCTCTGGTCTGTCTAGACCAGGATAGTCATCATCTAATTAAAGATATGAGACTGTTCTGGGTCATTGTTTCTCCAGCTGAGTAAAGGCAGTGACTGGGCAACAAGTTCTTAGAGAGGGAAGTGTTTTGATGTGGTGATGTGTTTTTTTGGATATTTAATAAAAAGTTGGAAAATGAATAGTAATATTGGGAGATAAAATAGCAAAATAATGCTAGTGATAACAACAGCTAACTTCTATTGAAGTCTTATTATGTTCCAGGAATTTTGCCTTCTCATTGAATTCTCACAATAATCTTATGAGGTGTGTAATATTATTATCACCCTTTGACAGATGAAAAACTGAGGCACAGAGAGATTGTATCCCCTAGATGAAGCAGTTAAGAAGTGGTGGAGCTGTAAGTGGCTGAGTTAGGCAGTCTGGCTCTAGAGCTATGCTGTTGAGTACAGTAGCCTCTAGCCATGTGTGGCAATTGAGCACTTTAAATTTGGCTGGTCTGAATTGAGATATGTTCTAAGTACAAAATACACACTGGGAATTGAAGACTTTGTATGACCAAAAGAATGTGAATTACCCCATTAATAATTTTATGTTGATTACACATTAAAATAATATTTTAGATATATTGAGTTAAATGAAATATAAAAATTAAGTTCATCTATTTCTTTTTTTTTGTTTTTGAGGAAGATTAGCCCTGAGCTAAGTACTGCCAATCCTCCTCTTTTTGCTGAGGAAGACTGGCCCTGAGCTAACATCCATGCCCATCTTCCTCTCCTTTATATGTGGGACAACTACCACAGCATGGCATGCCCAGTGGTGCCATGTCCGCACCCAGGATTCAAACCGGTGAACCCCGGGCAGCTGAGAAGCTGAACATGCGCACTTAACCACTGTACCACCAGGCCAGCCCCTCACCGGTTTCTTTTTATTTATTTTACTGTGTCTACTTGACAACTTAAAATTACAAATGTGGCTCATATTCTATTTCTGTTGGATGGTGCTGTTCTAGAGTACAACTCTTAAGGACTGCTATTTAGCAACAAACAAACAAGCAAGCAAACCTGAGTTTTGGTAACATTCATAAAGTTAGAAAGGAATGAAGAAAGTTACAGAACAGAGCAGCTTGGTGAGTTGAGTTGGGTTCTGTAAGGAAAGGAGGCTGCTTATAGGATATATTATACCTGAAACCTAGAAAGGCCACAGAGTCAAGATAAAGGATTGATTTTTCCCTGAAATTAAAAGAAAATATTTGGTCAAGAATGAATTGATTTCCTAGAGGGCAAAATAATCTCAGAGTACTGGTCTTGGACTAAAATATAAAAGCAAAAGTGGACGATTAAATTAAGGGAAGGATGACCTAAAATAATGGGTTTCAGGTGATTTTACAACAGCCACACTGGAGATAGATGGAGCAATATTTTCAGCCAGATAAAATGGGATCAAGTAAGATCATTCCTGATGAGCTTACAGACTAGGGTTTAGCTGGTAAGCACCTGTATGGTTGTACAGCCATTAAACTATGGAACTAGTCCTACACCAGTTGGTAAATAGCAGCTGCTCTGAAGACACCAAGTCCTTCTTCCAAGCTTTCCCACAAGTCACCTCCTAAAGGGCTAATGTCTAACAGAGCAGGGACCCAAGACCCCGCTCCATCCTTAAGGCCACCTTCAGTTCTGATTCGCTGGTGAAGGTGCCAGTTGTTAAATATTTTGAATATTATCCATGCTTAAGGACAAATTATAACCTGTGACTTCTCTAATTTCATATAATTTGCACCATCATGTAATATTACCAGAGAGAGTTGTATTCTCCAGAATAACTTTCAGAGGGAGCAATATATTCTGCAAAAGAAACAACTTGAAAACTCCACCTGGAGTAGAAACTGAGTTTGAGAGACTTCAGAGTGGGAGAAACTGTTCTGCTTGATATAAAAGGAATTACATGAGTGAGGTGTAAATAAAAACACTTAATATATATGAAGTCTCCAAGAACAGAATGATAGAGGAAGAGATGGGAGAGCAAGGGTGTGCAACAGCCATGAAGATGGTACAAGTCCACTCTATCAATAATGTGGCCCTTCCCTACATCTACCCAGATCTTATGAAAATTACTAAGCCCACAGGATGGAGGAAACAGGTAGACTTTTTCCCTTTATGTAGAAACCAATTAAGGCTGGACTTCAAATTTCAATTGATCTGAGTGGAACAGCAGCAGACAATCATGGCAAACATAGGAACTCCAAGACAGACTGAGAGAAAGTAAGTCATAGGAATTGTGAAATGTTCAGGAAAGATTTTTGACTGTGTCAGCCTAAGAATTGATATTTGGACTAAAATTAATAAGACTGCCCAAGAGTAGGAGGCACCCTGACATGTGGGCCACATGCATATGTGGGCCACAAGCACATACTTGGCACTTTAGAGATCTGTGTACATTCTGAATATCAGTGTCCAATGAGAAAGGGGAACAAAGGAGAAACGCTAACAAATCTTAAGGCTTTGAAGGTTAAATTGCGCATGTTCCCCAGGTGCCAATGATGGAAAACCAGCAAATGACGTGGCACCTTCTCTTGTGTAGGGGCCTTTCGTCCTACCACTTTAGATCTTGGAGCCATTATTGTTCTTGTTCTCCAGCTGGCTGGGGGTATTGTGGCAGATTTTGGGGCAGTGGGGATGGTGACTTCCTTTGACTCTTCCTTCTGCCGCCTTTCCTTTTCCCAGCTTGACTTGCCTTTCTGCAGTTTCTTGCTACAGGTGAAGTGGACTGATGTTGACAGGGAAAAGGAGAGGTCCAGAGGAAGCTTGGAACTATTGAGTGGTCAGGATGTAGATGAGAGTTCAGCTAGATGATCACTCTTGGGGAACAGAAGTGTTTTTAAGGAAGTTGGTGAGAGGAAGCTTGTGGTTCCAATACACTCCTATTCTTGGCCTTATTTTTAACTCCCTGTTTTCTCTGTGTTGACTTTCTGTTCTTAGAACCAAAAGGGGGCATTCTAAAGGTGACTTGGGCCAAAGTGTCCCTATCCAGAAGCTCTTCTTACTCAGGTTCTTCTTTTTTTGCTTTCAGGTCAGGACAGAAGACAGGGTCACTAGGTTAATGGAATGGGGCTCCAGATTAGCTTGGCTCTGAGAACAGTGCGCCTCTGGGACTCCCGTTAATGTGCCCTTGTGTTCCCCTTCCATTCTTGCTCTCCCCCACCTTCCCCTCTGCGTCACCATACATTTTGCAGCAGAAGCAGGAGCTAAAGACATATTTGTTCAAGTACAGAGGTGGGGAATGAAAGGACATAAAACTATGAATATGATAATTTTAGGTTTGGGGGGCTCATTTCTCTTCTCCTTCCTTCCCTTGCCTTGCTTTGATAATCAAATTGTTCTCACTGTCTTTTACTTTCTCTCTTTATTTTCTTCCCTATTCATCTTTCTATCTTAAAGTTTTCTGTTTATTCTCTTGTCTCTGGTCTAATGCATATTAATTCCCACTCCAAAACCCCATGAACTTTCATTAGTATTAATATAGTTTATTTCTGTTCTTCCCCAATAATGACAACAAATGAACTAACACATGTAAACTGTAGAATAAGATCATATTAATTTGTTCCACTTAGTAATTTTCAAAGACTTCACATTTCCTACCTCTTTAACTCCAAACTCTGTAATGAGAATTCCCAGTTTTCCCATTTGTAAAATGGGAGTGCAATTTTATGTGAAGAAAAATATGTGTGGCTAATAAACATGAAAAATGTTTAGACTCACTCTAATGAAAGATGTGGAAATTAAACAACAATGGCATATATTTCATGTACCAAATTGGCAGGAAATTTTAAAGAATATATTAACTGTGGAGTATAGTGAGATCAGCACATTTATACACTGCTTATCAGTGTGAAACGATATGATGATTTTGAAAACAATGTGTGAAAATGTATTAATGACTTTTAAAAAGTTAATATCCTTGACTGATTTGTTCCTAATTCTACTTCTAAGAGACTGTCTTCATGACGTCAAATATGCAGAAAAGTACAAACAGATAAATTCTTTATGGCGCTATTTACTGACCACTTACTCTGTGTCTGCCACGACCTACGTGCCTCCCAGGCATCGTCTCATTTACCCTGTGAGGCACGTGCATTACTGACTCATTTTACAGATAAGGAAACCACAGTAAGAGAGGCTAAACAACTTGCCTAAGGTAAGAAACAGGCTGTAGGTGGTAGTCCCATTCCAACCTACATAATCCTACCACAGAGCTCCTGCCCTTAACCTCCATGCTGTAAGGCAGTAGACTGCTTACTTATTAAGTTATTTTTCTGTTTACCTTTTGCTTCTCTTTTATACCATGAAAGCTTAGGCAAGAAGCTCCTGTCTCTGTCCCCAGCCTCCATCCTAGTGTCTGGTGTTTATTAGGTACTTGATAAATATCTGCCAAAGGAACAGCCAAACTGAACATTTATTGTCCCTAGAATTAATTCCTCACTTCTGCTTAACCTGCTCCCACCACTAGAATTGGCCTTTTACCCTGTTAGTACCTAGTGATAATAATCACCACCACCACCACCCTCATCATCATTTTACCTCTCCTCCATGAATTCCTGATTTCTCCTGATTCCTGATCATGTGTGATTGTTCTCTTTTTCTAAGCCCCCATAATATTTGTTTCCATTCATTTTGTGATAATTACCTTACGCTTTGCATTATTGTCACTTGTATATTCTGGGTGTCAGAACTGTAAACTCTTTTTGATCAGCAATAATTTCCCCTTACTTCTTGCATCTTCCTTAGTGCTTAGGACAGGGTCTTTCATGTAGTGTGTGCTCAGGCATGATTAAATGCCTATTAGGTCTTTAGAAGTATATATATAAGGCTAGATTATTCATAAAATGTATCCCCCCACCAGAGCCCTTGATAAAAAAAAGCACTGCAATATTAGGATACCATTTTATAAATTTTAAATTACTTACTTTGTACATTTGACTTTGCAAGGTTAGTAACCCAGTGGGTATTAATCCCTTCTGCTACGCCCCTTTGTGCCCCAATTAAAGCCTGTAAGATCAGGTTAAATGCCTATTCTAGACTTAAGATTCCACTATTCCCATTCATAATACTCCTAGCTTCCATCCTAGAGATGAGCATCTCTGATAAATTTGGCTTGGAACCACATTAGTGGCTGAGTATTGGGGCAAATGAGCCATCATTAACCATCTGGATGTTTACCTTTCACCTCATTACATTTCCATTTTCTTCACTTTGTGATAAAAACCCACTAGCAAAATTAACTAAGTTGAGGCCAAAGTGGTTCTATCATTATCTAATATGTGTAGCTGATTTTGTACCCGTTTGTACCGGTTATCAGCTTGGGTAAAAAGCAGGGTCACATCTTTTATTTTTTAATTTACAATGAAAACTACCTTTTAACTATATTAGCAGGAAAAACAATTTCACCCTCGGAAGGTCTTTCTAATATCCATGTCAGATTGTTTAAGAACACTAGGAGTTTATTCAGGCCATGGGTCAGCCTGATTCTAGATCTCAGATGGATAGAGAACCAGACAGTTTGAGCAATCTACTAGTAGGCCTTGGCTTTTATTTTTGTTTTTTTTTTCTAGTTTATCTTGGGCTCGTAATGTTTCACCTTGTATTCATTTGCTCATCCATTGTTTTCAAGACAGGACCATTGATCTGGAATGTCTGTATCTGGAAGGATTTCTAGAATCAGCCCTATACTCTGTCGGAAATGGTCCTCCTCCATGAACTTCTAGTCTGTTATGTTGTGCTGGGTTCACATCACAGATTCCCCATTGTCTCATGGAGAGTTCCACCATTTTCCTTTCCTGTCAGTGGTCTGTCTGAACTATATCAATCTACAGAAGAATTTCTAGTAATTCTGAAGGAGTTTGGGCTATCAGTCTCTTTTCTCCCAACAGAATCATTGGCTCCTTATTATTTTTCCTCACCTCGTCAACTTGGATCAGAGTTGTCCATACCAAGAGGTATACTTTTGTTATGCCCCAAAAGTCGTCTCCTACTTCTCTCCTGGGAAGGAAGGTGTGTGTTTGCCTTTGGGAGCTTCTGGGAAGATGCAAACTTCTTTTCCAAAGTGATTCTCTAAGTCCACCGTAATGAGGAAACCGCCAACAACTTCTTTTCCTAAACAATAAGTTCCATCTCACCATGACTTACCTCATTTGTATTTAACAAATATGTACCCTCTATTATAAATCTTTCTGTGTTGACTCCCTTCTGTCTTTTTTGCATGTGCATACACAATATTGTTCAGTTGTGTGCATGCACAAGCTCAAAACTGAGAGCACACTAGCTATTTCAGATAATGTAAAAATTGAATTTGGAAAAAACAGGGAAAATGCAGGTCTCTGGATAGAGAAAGTTTTGTCTCTTTCATAGACCCTTGCAGTGTCTAGATGGCTGGATGGGAAGAAACTTACCAAGTCTGTGTCTGTGGGTCACTCCGGTGGGGGCATAGAAACACTGGTCACTTCTGCAGGTCTAAGTATCCCCTCCAACCCAACATCCCTTTAGACTTCAGATGTTCAAGAGTTTCTACCATGCTAGTGTTTGAGTCTGAAATTCCTCCATGACTATAATCAGAACATCACTAGGCCTTCCCAGAGAATGGGCCTTAGAGCATTTATTTCACCATTCAGGGTGAGGGTAAGAATGGAAGTTGAGACTTTGCTAAGTGAGAACACATTAGTTAGAGAGTTGAGGGTAGCTTTGATGATGAGGAATAGAATGTGGAAATGGAAAAGTGTGATTATTTTTGTAGACCTGTGAAGGTATTTAGAAATTAGTTGCTTTGTAAAAGAAAAAATCTGTTACAAGACTTCTATGTTGCCTGTGATAGAAATGTACTGTCTTAAGTAATTCAGATATTTAGAATTTCAATTTATTATTTCTGCTTTATCTCTTCTTGCTCTTAGTTCAGCTATTTCCTTTAAGTAGACATGATTTAAATACTACTTCTTTCTCAGTAGGAATTATTTTGCATACTTTATGTGTGTGCCTATAGAGTTTTACATTGTAAAATTTTGATTAGACGATATTAGATGGATATTTCAGTGTGTACATGCTGACTGATGAGTCATCAAAGAGAATCAAGAGAAGAGGGTGGAGCTAGTGGCCTGGGCAGTGGGCATGAATTGGAGTGAGAGGTGAGTAGTTTTAGTTTTTCTTTATGTTTAGAGCAAACCAGTCTGCAAATGAGCCAAAAGCTAATGATATTCCTCAGATTGGAGGAAGAATTCAGATTGGGACAAGCCTAGAGGGAATCTGTGATTTTCACATGGGAAGGAAGATAATGAGGAAGAATTATGTTTAGTAAAGTAAGGTAGCCTGATGGTAAAGAGCCATTAAAATGGCACCTGCCAAATAGACCCCATGGAAGCTTTTCCCTCTGAGAGCAGGTGGTAGCTGGGAACAATAGCTGAAGAAGATGACTTTTATGAAACAAGAGAGTCAATACCATCAATGGGTTGGTGAATGTTCTTCAGGTATCTGACTGAACAGTAAAAAGCAAGAAAGAGTCAAGAATATGTCTCTTGGGCCAGAAATCATAGCAATCATCCAGTTGAGTGAATGACCTAAAATCATAGGAAGAATCAATAGGACCCATGTCAAGACCTGAGAAAGTGGAGTGTTCTCATGTATTCAGAAAGGGACAGTTTGGGAGCCCATGCTGCTCTGGGTTGTATTGAAGGTCCAGTCAAACTTGGAAGCTGTGTTTGACCAAATACTACTGATGCTTAGGCAGTGAGGACCATAAAGTTGATGATGAATTTGTTGACTGAATCAGTTTATAATATGTGTGAAATAACACTTTTCCTTCCTTATATTTTTGGCCATCATATGTGGTGATTAGATTTACACATAATGAATCTGAGAATTTACTGTGTGCCAGGCACTGTACTTGGCAATTTCATGTGTATCATCTCATTTGATCCTCTTTACAACTCTATAAATTAAGAATTAACACTTTTATTTTCTAGAGGAAAATAATGGTTGAATAAGTGAAATAACTGTCTAAGATCACATAGCTAAGAAGTATCAAAATTTGAATCTGAATTTCTGATTCCAGATCCAGTTCTTTGTCCATAACCCTAGTATACTTCTCATTTTGTACTTACTGCTTTGTTACCTTGCCTCTTAGTAAATCTCTTAAAAATCATGGAAGTTTATAAAGAAGAAAGTCCAAATTTTATTTTTCACTTAGGCGCCATTATGAAGTGGTGGCTACAGGAAACCAGTTATCAAAATCACAAAGAAGGTTGAGGCACCTTGAGGTGAAAATCAGGGAGTAAAAGTTTGCAGAAATCTCTAGGGGTCAGAGCCCCTTGTTCTTGTCAGACAGAACTCATCACAGGATATCTTTAGATCACTATTCTCAAGAATAAATAGCACATATCTACCTCCCTGTGGGTTAAAATGGGGGGAGTTTGTCGTTTGTGTTGAGATGCTAATCCCAGGGCTAAATTAATGTTTATTTGACATTTAATCTCAATGCTAATAAATAACTCTGTAACCTCCTCCCATACGCCATATTTTGGTGAAATTTATTAAATGTCCCAGAAACTAGTCTTTTTTACAACTACTCGGCCACCATTTTACAGAGGGTAAACTTGATATTTTACTTTGTTGTATTCTTATACCCTCAGAATGAGCCACATTTGGTCAAAGTCAATAACCATTAAGTTCTTTTGAAGTGATCATGGACAGATAGGTCAGTGTGAAATTTCTGGTGATTCAGAAGAAGCAGAACTCTACCTTTGATGGTTAGAGCCAGTTCTCCCATCCTAAATTCAAAAGGATATGGGAAATGACTTGATTTGAGTCAAGTGCAGACTAGCTTTATGTGTAATGAGGAAAAGTTGAAGATTGGGGTAAATTTGGCTTTGTTCAGGGCATATTGATAAAGTACTTGAGACAGCAAGGTGAGGTGGGAGAAGCTTCAGTTCTTGAAACTGTGGAGAAGGAGGTGTAAAGATTTTAGTAACCAGAAGCTATAGTCAGATTGGCAGAAAGGCAAACAAAATAGAAGTTCAGGTAAAATAAATAGCTCACTTTCTGAACTATTAGACGTTGACGTCGTCTTACAGGAAGCAGCTGCCTCGTAACTGTGTGTTGTGAGGCTGTACTCTTCAGTTTTCTCTGTACTTGTACAGTCTGCATACAGTCTGAGCTACCTGATGCCATCCATGGCTTTATTTATTTATTTTGGGGCTCATTTGTAAGTAATTTCTGATTAGCCCTTTCAGTGCTCGTGAAAGGGATGTGGTTTTGTTAGCATCTGTTACACATAGCTTGCTAAGGCAAATAGTCTTTATCCTCAGGTAAGCTGTAAAACATCAAGTAAATTATTTGACTTTATCTCCAAGTAAATCATACCTACTTACAGTGCCCAGTTCTATGTTATCCATTTATTATATACTGAATAATCACCAATGGCTGGATAGATGAAAGAAGAGATGGAGGAATACTGTCAATATATACTCTGATGCTTTCAGGGATGTACCTGAGAACTTGAGAAGGTGTGCACAAGGTTCTGGATATGAATGCATCCAGCTCACCAGCCATCTTTAGGACTGTGTGACAAGAAGCCACACTTGAATGAATATTGCAACCAGCTAGTAGATAAGAACAGAATGGGGAATAAGAAAAGGGCCTTGGAGGGGAGGGTCTTATGTGATGGCCTTGTGTGCTGGAGGGGACTCTGTCCAGCCACCCTTTCTGCTCCAGCAGTCTCAGGCCAAGGGCCGAGGCTGACTCTCAGCAAGGTGAAGGTAAATAGGTTAACAGGAGATTAATAGGAGGTTAAAGGTTAACAGAAGGATGTTTTCCTTGTGAACATGGGAAGCTGCAGAATAAATTTCAAGGATAATGCTATAAAGCAAGAAAATAGTAACTCATCGTAGCCTTTTTATTTTTAATTAGGCACTTTTAATTGTCAGGAGCAAAGACCAACTAAATTATTTCAAAAAAACACAACACAAAATACCAGGCAATTTATTTTTGAGAATGTATATGGAGAAGGCTGGAAGGCTGTGAGGAACTAAGACCGCTCCAGGGCTGGCTACCTGCTGGGTCTCTCTCAAGGATGTTGTCATCTGTATTTTAAAGTCTCTGCTTCTCACATTCGTCTGAAGCCTTCTACTTCAAGCTTCTTCTGCCATCCCATAGCTTCTATTTCTTCATTGTTTCACGGTGCTCATGACCTTGGTTTGTCATGGCGCTCGGTCTATTTCACATTATAGATGAACGACCTGCTCATTCTCTCAGGTTTTTTGGTTCCTGAGAGAGACGGAAGGTCTGATGAGCTGGGCGCTTTTTTCTAAGCAGGCGCAGACTGCAGGCATTGGCCAGTTTAAGGTTGGGCTGCTTTGGCCAGGTACTCACTTCTAGTTAATAGTACCAATGCTGTAGCAAAGAAGAGCTGAGCCTGAGGGCAGGGGAGGTTAATCTAAAAGTAAAATTGGGTATGACTGGTATGATTACTCGACATATCAAAGAAGGGAGCTTAACTGATTCTGCCTGTAGAAATCATTCACTGAGAAACATGGAAACCCTCTTCTAGCCCATATTTAATAAATAAAGCCAGTTAGACATCTGAAGAGTTTTAGTATAGCCAAAGCAGAAGAATCTCTGCCTTATGTGAAGGAAATGAGAAGGGAGTCTGGGAGTTATTCTACCTTACACTAGGAAAGGGTTAAGAAGTTGAGAGAATTGTGGAGAGATGAACTCACCCTTCATCACTGAAGATTTGTATATTAAGAACTTACTGTAAGTAGTGACAGATTCGGTGGAGTTCCTTGGTAGGAGGACTTTTGGGGACTCTGTCTAGATAATTTGGATAATGTTTGCACCATTGTGGAAGTCAGAAATATAAATACAGAGATACTTTCTCGTGCCAAGACATCCTTCTTTTTGTGTGAAGCATAACTTGGGAACTGACCTGATTATTTCTAGTAACTTTGTTAATACGTTGTTACATATGTAACCAACATAAGCATCAGCATTACAGATAAGGACATTGTGTCTCACCCCATTTAGACCTGGAAGCACCTCCAGTTCAGATTGTGTCCTCTTTTTTTGGCAAAACGTAAGAAACTCTGTTACTGTGTTAATACTCAGGTATGCCATTGCCACTGTATATTCATTTAATTTGATGGGCCCCAAAATAAAAGGAGATCCTAAAATATACTCTTGCTTTATCGTAAGAAAAAAAAAGAACATTATGTTCCTTTAATCGACATGAAGGCAGTTTTGAAAACCGATGCCATTTAGGTACCTATCTATGTATTTTTTAATGAATAAGGTACAGGGACTAATAAATTGAAGTAGAGAAAATTTGGCATCAGGCTACTTTTGTGAGTTGCTTGGACTTAAATTTGCAATCCCAGGTCATCTCTGTATAGGGAGCATTGAAATAATTGATTGATCTCCTGACCAATGTGTACAATTATTGAAAACTATTAGAGGGCCAGTGGAAAAAGGCCAGTTAAAGAAAACAAATACATTGAGAGAAGGGAAAGACTAGGAATTATCATTCCCCAGCCTTTTCTGAAAGAACACTGGAAAGAAATCTTCACAAAATCAATTTGCAATCATTTGAAGAGAAAGTTTTTTTAACTAGCTAGCCTGACTTTATAAAGGACAAGTCCTGTCATGCTAATCTAATCTTCTGAGATGAAAATGAAAGGCCAGATAGATCAAGGAGAAAGATTTATATATAATTCATTTAGACTGTAGAATGCTTTGGATATGATACTATATGGTATGTCCATCAGCCCCTACGTCACTGCCTGAGATAGTGGACATCAGAGGCTCGTTGTCCACCTGAGGACAAGTCTAATGCTGAGTTCAAGGCTAGTGTTACTTATATTTCTATTCACAGTCCAGTATTTGGATTGAAATGCATGGGTATTTAATTTGCTTCCTGTACAGAGCTGGTGGGGGAACTGACAAAGAGAGAGAGAAATACAGAGAGCTTAAAAAATATAGCTGTCCAGCAGTGGTGCACTCTGTTCTCATCATTCCTATGACACATATTCTAAACCTCATGCTATCTTAGGAAAGTCATCAATTGTTTTGTATATTTTGATCTTCTAATTGGCTCACCCTGAGGATGAGGATGATGACTTATACTTCATCTCTATCCTCTACAGCACCTAATAGGCATCTAATAAATATTCAATTCATTAGCAAGCAATTAATAAGATTATAAAGTACCAGTTGTGTGAGGGCCAGTGGAAGAAGACTGTAGGGTAATTAAATGTACCAAGTCCATCACTATTTAGCAGTTCCAGAGTGCTAGTGAATGGATGCATAGGAGTGAAGCTTAAGAAACTCATGAAAATAATCTCTGCACCATGCTAGGCAGGCGTTAGACTTTTACTAGATGACTGTGATAATTCTATGGTTCACAATTAAAACAGGAGATTTAGATGGGAGCTACAGAGATAGATTAAAGGAAGCTTGAGGATGTGTGGTGCTGTGGTTGAGTGCATGCATTCTGAAGTCAGATCTTGCAAGGTTCTCAAACCAGCAGTGACCTTGGGTGAGTTACTTAACTTCTCTAAAACCCGCTTTCTCTATTGGTGAAATGGGAGAGAGTAATAGGGCTTGCTTTGTAGGGATATGAGAATTACTTGACATAATGCATATATAGCATGTAGTACACTGTAAGCCACTCAATAAATATTGTAATAAGAACCATAATAAGTGGGAAAGAAAGGGGGACTAAGGAAAAAGAGGTTGAGATTAAGCATAATATTAATCTTTACACACAAGGTGCTGACAAACCATTGTCCATCTTGACCTCAGCTTGATTTAATTCCATAAAATTTTTGAGGGTCTGTTGTGTGCCTTTCACCAAGGAAAGCATGAGAGCCAAAGGGCTTACTCTGCAACATGGTAGAATCAAGCTGGACAGACATAGGGAAGGATTTCTGAAGGTCAGGATTGCTGGACTCATTGACATGTGTAACTAAGGAAAATTGTGGAATTTTCTTTGAAGACTTGGAAAATAATCTAGTTCCACTTCACCTTCTCCCAAACTGGTTTAATTGTGGTCTTATTCTGAGCTGGACTAGAGTGTTCTCAAGCCATTCTAGTTAATGTCTGTTCTTTGAGATCTTGGGCTGGCGTTATTTAACAGAGAGTTTAAGCTGTGCTTATAAAAGATCAACATATGGGCACCTTTCAGCTGTACCAAATTAACATCAGAATGTCATTGCTGAGCCATGAGGCTGCCCCCTTTTTGTTTTTTTAGCGTGGATGAGAATTCACAACCAGCTAATATGAGCCTGATAGCTTCAGAGGTGCTTTACTGGCAGTTCTAAAGATAATGAGACTGTATGTAAGACTCATACTCATCTGGAATGATTCATCTATAGGCAAGGGCCCCACTGGGAAGGATCCAGATTAGAGGTTAATAAAGGCTACATCTGATTATAACAATGGCTCTTTACTCCAGAGACTCTGATGAGGATGGGTGAAAGGATGAGCTCTGAGCTCCTTTCTGTTTGAAATGCTGATTGGAATTTTCTTTTAAAGAGCTCCTTTTTCTGCTTGCATGCTTCCATCAGAGGAAGAGTATTCAAGTGGAATGCTGTGAACTATAGAAATGTTGGAGACGACTGAATGTGGCTTAAAAACAAACTTCAAAATAGAAATGAATAGACGGGCCATCCCTTTGCTTGTCAAGTTCTTATTTGCAGGAAAGATCTTGCCAACTTTGATATCTCCCTTGAGCAATGGCTACTGCTTATCCCTGCTTGGCCAATCTTCCAGAGTCAAGTTGAGATATGGATAGCATTTCAGCTCCCGAAGGCCCCAGTGGAGAGAATGGAACCACTGGTTGAGCTGAGAGTGTAGGCCTCTTAGGATATTCCAGTGAGGTGTTTATCTGTGGAACTAGGGCTGCGGGAAAAGGGAGGCAAAGAAGGAAGAAGCCTCAGCCTGGGCGGCAGTGCTGACTACGGGAGTGACAAGATGGTTTCCGGGGATGTTGGCAGGGTTGGTACTGCTAAGTCAGAGGGGACAGGCTGGGCCAGAGAGAGTGACCCTGGTCTGTGTTGGAAGCTGGATCCACAGCATTCGGTACCTTCTAAGCCAAACATTCCTTCTGTGTATGGAGAGAGAATTGGATAGGCTGTTTTCTAGGAAAACGGACAAGACTTTGTGGTCAGAAAAATAGTTTCAGTGTGATTCTCCCTGTTTCAGGTTAGGAGGTGGGTATCAATTCTAGTAGATTGTGTTGTACTCTCAAGGAGACTCCATATACCCATGCCCCCCAGAGCATGAAGGAAAGAAAATGAAGGGTAAGCAATTAGGAACTCTGAACTCTTAAAGATCCATTTTTACTGCTGATAACCATCATCCGTAAATGAGGCATAGCGAAAGTAAGAGTTTAACAATTTTGGAAAAGAGCAATATTCAATATAAAATGAACAAAGAAAATCTCAAAGTTGGATGCATCCAATCAAACACTGGACTCCATTTTCATTCTATTGTAGGCCAGGCATACTGGAATCTGAACAATGAGTCTAGGGATGGTCAGAGAGCTGGGAAAGACTGGACTTAACTTTGCCATGTGGCTGCCTGCCATAGAATATGGGCCAGCAAGCTCTGAGAAACCTATTTTAGACCAAATAACCCACTCAGTGTGATTCAGACTGGGAATGCAGGGGTTTGATATAATAGTGGACAAATCAACATAAACCTGTTGGCACTAATAATGTGCTAATCATCTCACTGTTAAGGGCAGGTGCACAAAATACTGGGATTAGAGCAGCCTAGTCAGCTTTAGAAGATGTTGGTGAAAGGATGGTACTTGCCCAGTCTTGGTTTAAAGGTTGGGAGGCAGTGCCTGGTGGCTAAAGTTCCAAGTCTTACAATCAAGTGAGTCTGAGACAGGCAGGTGCTGACAAGCTGTTAAAGATAAGTAAATATATTTTTAATCTGCCTGGATGCAATTTTATTTTCATTTCTGGAGGCCTTCAAAAAGCATTGTCTCTTTTAGACAGAGCACCAAATTTATTTGAAAGATATGAATAAATTCAAAGCTGTGTTTATTGTGAAGAGCCATACTTCACTGTGTGTGAAGTAGTGATCAGTTTTCCAGTCCAGGGACCTAGGAAAACCAATCACTGGATGTTTAGTGAGAAAAACTTTCTCAGAAAACTTCTTCCTGTCATTGGAGACAATGGCTTGTTAACCTGTGCCAAGGGAGCATGATTGGTCCAAATTCTAAATTCAGTGATGTTTAGTCTTTCTATATGGAGCAGGGACAAAAGGACAAAGAACTCTGTATTTTCCAGGGATCCACATGTATGAATGTAATCACTGCATCTAGAACCAGTACTTTTGTTATTTTTAGCAACAAATGAGGTACTAGCACTCATAGCTTGATAAGTATTGTGTCCTTTCTATCCTTTCCCTCTCAGCACCTCCCCACTTCTCCACTCCCATTGGTATATGAACGTGATGTTCTGATCAAACACGTATGAAGAGATCAGAATGTTAATTTACTTGAGACAAATGTCAACATTTTTACTCTGAAAAATGCTGCTAGTACATCAAGTACCATCACTGACTTGTACTTAACCCTGTTCTTTAATAATAATAATAATAATAATAATAATAATAATAATAATAATAATTCTGTAAACTCTACCCTCTCGGCTTAAGTTAAATGGAAGCAGTTTGATGGCATAGGCAGTTTTGGATTTAGTGTTTCATACCTAATAAAATATTTTTGTTCTCCATTGGTTTTCTGATTCAGTTTTATGATGTCCTTCTTTTCATCCCATGAAATGCCCGGATCTATATTAGTGTTGAACACACTTGATTTTGTAAACTTGTCTAAATAAGTTTAGTCTGATATTGATAATCTTACTGCCTATTAGTACTGTTAGTTTAATATTTATGCTATTTTTCTCTATCCATTTTTTAAAAACTTTTCCTATTCCCCCACGTCCTTCCCTTACATTTATTTAAAAGCACATTTATTCAGCCACAGAATTTGATTGTGGCGGAACTTGTCAGCTTGCTCTTTTATAGAAAAGAACCTCTTAATAAAAATACAAGTCAATCTATCTGAGAGTTGTTTTGATGGGCATAATGGGGAGCCATAAAGAGGAATTTTCATTTAAGATGAAATAGCCCTGTTAAAATTTTGGCAGTCCTGATACCTAACAGAAGAGCGTACACACATTCTAGAAACTCTCTTAGTATTTGCCAGGCCCTTTGCCCTCTCACTTAATTCTATAATTCATTTGGGTATCCTGGTGAGAGAGGATCTGCCTTTTATTCTTCCCTCTTCTTGCCCTGTCTGTTGTTTATAAGCTTCCTTCTTGCTATAAAAGTCTCTGAGACCTAGATTCGGAAGAACCTTGTAGACATTCTCAACATGAATACCTTTAGTTTGTTTCTCAGCTCGGGTTTAAATTTGGTGATTGAAGCACATCCAAGAGGGAGACTCAATCAGGGAGTAAAATGGGGCACAATTTAAGGAAAAAACAAAGTTATCTTCTGAAAGAATACATAAGAAAAAGAATGCTAGCTTCTGTGGAAGTTATTTGGTTTTTCCAGAATGGCTGTTATACTAGGCGAATCTGCTTGAATTTCCATTCATGGACTTTTGAAAACCCAGAGTGTTCTCCTTTGAATGCAAGTGTTTAAAAAAAGAATGGATCTGGCATTTAACAGGCAGGAAAGATCATGATTCTCCACGAGTAAGCTTCCATTGTGTGTTTCAGTCATGATATTTCTGATTAATGGCAAGGCTGGAGAATATTGGGCATTTTCCCTGTCTTGCAAGGCGTTGCTCACAAAATTATGACACTATTCAAACGCACCCTAAATAGCTAACACCACCCTTAGTCACCTGAAAAATGATGATGTAGAATGAGAATTTATAGTCACCAAAGAGGGAATCTCTTGGAGTTAGGTAGGTAAAGAAAATCCTTCCTTTATTTTGGGAGAGAAAGAGATTTTGTCCCCATATTCTGCTTTTACTCTGTGCTCAGTGTGGAAGAAGTAAAGAAGAAATATCCAAGACTTTCCCTTGGGGCAACTGGGGTAACCCTGACCTCTCACCCCACCATTTCTACACTTGCCTTCTAAATCTAGTGGTAGTGGAGAAAGGTTTCAGTGAAAGTCTAGCAGTTCTAGCCTTTTATCAGACACAGATCCTCCTTAAGAACTGAATTTAGAAGGTGAACAGAAGAATTTTCTTTACTCATATACTAAGAGGAGGGACGAGAAGGAAAATCAGATTTATTTAATCTGAAACTACAATAATGTCCTATCAGGATCATAATCCCTATGATGCTATAAAGTAATAAGATTTAAATAATGAATTACCTTTTTTTTTTTTTGAGGAAGATTATCCCTGAGCTAACTACTGCCAGTCCTCCTCTTTTTTGCTGAGGAAGCCTGGCCCTGAGCTAACATCCGTGCCCATCTTCCTCTACTTTATATGTGGGACGCCTACCACAGCATGGCATGCCAAGTGGTGCCATGTCCACACCTGGGATCTGAACCAGCAAACCCCGGGCTGCTGAGAAGCAGAACGTGCGAACTTAACCGCTGCGCCACTGGGCTGGGCCCCACCATATTTTTTTTAATTCAACAAATATTTACTGAGAGCCCACTGTGGGCCAGGCACCATTCTAGGTGCTGAATTACAGCAATGAACAAACAAATATGATTTCTGGCCTGTTGGTGTTTACACTCTAGTTAGAAATAGGCAGTAAGTTCATAATAAATCTATCATGTAGTCTGTTAGATAGTGATAAATGCTATGGAAAAAACAAAAAAGTGGAGCAGGCTGAGGGGGTTCCTGTGACAGGAAAGGGCAGGCATTAGTATTGCATTACAGGGTCAAGATTGGGCTTTGTTGAGAAGGTGAGGTTTTAGCAAAGACTTGAAACAGGTATGTGTGTTAGGCTTGTGGATACCTGGATAGCTGGAGGAAGTGTTTCA
Organism: Equus quagga; assembly: GCF_021613505.1. NCBI lineage: Eukaryota > Metazoa > Chordata > Mammalia > Perissodactyla > Equidae > Equus > Equus quagga. The sequence continues at coordinate 44,167,449 of NC_060267.1, forward strand.
GGTGGAAGAAATAGCTGGAATAAAGGTCTGGGGCAGGAACGTGCGAGTACGTTCAAGAAAGGTGAGAGTGCATGGAGGAGAGTGAGAGGGAGAGTCTGGGGGTGTGAGATCTGAGGGATAGTTGGGGTTCAAATCAACAGCATTGGCTTTTTCTTTTTAGTGGGTTGGGAAGCGATTGAGCGTTTGGGGCAGAGAGTAACATCTTATTATTTAAGTTTTAAAAGGATCCTCCTGCTTCTTTGTTGAGCATAGACTGTAGGGGGCTGGG